>NC_142936.1:40058153-40173153 GCF_046866305.1 Octopus bimaculoides
GCAAATATATTTTAATAAAAATGTGTACACGTGTCCTTCATAAGCTTTGACACCACTTGGACAATGTTGCATTTTAGTGAAGCCATAGTATTGTGATGATGTTAACTAGTCTCCCTTGCAACAGTGCTCCAATGGCAGTAGTCCATAGGATTTAAATTTGGAGAGTTTGGAGGCCACAAATTTAGTATTACATGGTTGTAAAAATTGTCTGACATCCATACTCAGTTTATGTGGGATTTGTGAAAAGGTGTTAAGTCTTGTTGAAACATGTTTGGCCTTTCACTGCATACTTCATCCAAGGCTTAACAAATGTCTCCAGCACCTCAACATATCCAGCAACATTAATTCTAAGACCCTGTGGGGAAAATGTGAAGTGACATAACATGACTTTCATCACTTACAAATTCTAAAACCACCAAAGTTGCTGAAAACTTAGTGTGTATCACTCTGGAACAGCAGAAGAATTTTCACATGGCCATCTGGCATTTTTCCTGTTAGATACTTGATTTTGGTCACAGTTTTTACCATCAGAGAAGAACTAAGACATTATGCTCATGAGGGCTTTAATTTTGATAAGTAACTGCTTGGACTAGATCAAATGGTTTCCCCTTTTGATACTGTTGAAAAGTTCTTGCCAGAAACTTCCAATTCCATTCAAATTTTGTATATAAAAGATCTTACAACATTTGGCAAGTCAGTGATTTTCTAAGTCATTGTGACCTATACATATAGGGTGTTCCAGAAAGATTTAATCATATTTAAAATTCTTCCTAAAGAACTTCAAGGTAATATTAGCTACATTTTACATGAAGATTTGCATATATCTTTTGTTCATGTGCCTGTTGTTTCATTCGTCTATAACAGGTTTGTAAACAAACATGGTATCAAAAACAAAATGTGACCAGATTGCCCCTTTGAAAATAGCTGGAGTGAGCAACAAAGATATAACAGTTGAATGTGTGCCATAAAACAGTGTTCAATACCTGGAAACGATATATGGATTCCACTACTACCTCTAGCAAGCCAATTCCTGGCAGGAAACAATCAATTCATACCAAACAAACTGTTGAAGCTTTGAAGAAGCAAATGAACCTAAATCCCTGCAGGGGTGCAAGAAAATCTGCTAAAGCTCTTTATATTTCGAAATTGTCAATGCACAAGAATTTTAAAGAAGATTTAAAGCTAACTGCATACAAGAAACAATCCCAGCAGTTAATTTCTGCAGCTTCCAAAAAGAAATGGCTTGACAGGGGTAAAACCATGTTAGCTGAGATAAAGTGCATTGCTAAAAACGTGTTGATCTGGTCCGATGAGATGATCTTCGCCATGGAGACAGTTACCAATGGGCATATGCACATAATGCAGGAGACTTGCCTGAAGGTAGCAGGAGTTATTTATGCTGTCAGAAGCCAGCTTCACTCATGATATGGGCTGCAGTTGCATCTGATGGAACCATGTCTCCTTTGATCTTCAGTCATGCTAGATTAACAGTGGAAATTTTGGATAAAAATGTGTTACCCTGGGTCACAGAGACCTTTGATGACCATTACATCTTCACTCAAGGTGGAGATCTGACCCACACATCCAATTGGACACAGAGGTGGTGCAATGAGAATTCTAGCAGTTTTTGAGACAAGACGATATGACCTCCCTTGAGTCCAGATATCAGTCCCATGGACTTTGCTGCCTGGTCCATCCTAGAGAGTAATGTTTCTGCTCATTCCTAGTTAAATGAGTTCAATCTGAAGAAAGTCCTTCTGTCTTCATGGCTCAAGTTGGACTAAGAGGTGGTACAGCACTCATGCAACTCAGTGACCACTCATTTGCAGGCTATGGTCAAGACGAAAGGAGGTCATTTTGAAATGTAATTACAGCAATGGATTCACAATTTACATTTGAACATGTGTGCCAAATTCCATTATCCTACCTTAAGTTTATTTTGAATAATTAAGAAATATCAATGGATAAATTTTTTTCTGGGACACTATGTATAACAACAACAATGACTGCATGTCTTTTCATTTGTGTTAGTATTTTATCTGCCATGGGGTGTGTGAAAGAAATAAAATCATTTTTACTGGTTTGAAGAGAGTAATATACTGACAAATAAGTACCCTGAAATACCTGTAAATACCTGCCATACCCTGTATATAGAGTAATTAACAACACAAACAACTCTTGTCACACCCATGTTAAATTGACATACCCAAACACTGTGCTAAGCTAACACACTTATGAGACAAGACCATGCAAAGATGACAAGAACAACACAAAATGACATCTATACATCATCCACCTAAGCTCTTTACCAGCACTGATTAAAGATGACATCCATGGTATTTACTGGAAGATGTACCATTATAATTACTACTTTACAAAACCCATGCTTTTATGTTACAAAATGTAGGTATAACTATGTGAATGTATGTGCATCAGCAGTTGTCACATAAACATTAATTTAAGTCTGTATAGGGTGAATTTTGTGATCCTTGTTGATACAGTAATATTTTTTAACTATACTACCATGGGACCTAACATGGCCATCAATGCCAGTATTCTTCTTTCTGTTTAACACCCGAAAAGCAAGAGATAAATCTTTAAATGCAAAATCCTCAGAACCAGATAGAGTTGTAGGGTAATGTGAGGGATGTTATCAACATACACCAAAAACACGTGGGGACCTAGAGGAATCATTGCATTCACCAAAACCTACAACTACTGGACTCCCAGAAGCTGGGCAAAATTATAACATTTCTAAAACCAAAGTGAAATAACATCATAGAGAACCATTGCCCATCCCACTCTACATACACCCTTTAAAGTTCTAGATGGTTAATCTTTGACCTCATTTACCTACACATCCTCCTCTTTGAATCAAAATACAACACTCAACCACCATACAAAACATGAATCTACCATAGAGAGTAAGTAATGACATTAGCAAAAACAAACCTTCTCCTTCACACTATCTGAAACATCTTTGACACCAGTCAAGCTTTTGACTCCATTCTCTATAATTCTCTTACGTAAATTACCTTAAAATACAACACAAAATTCTGACTTTCAGTCTACCTGTTATAGTACAAAGCTTATTGACAATGCATTCAGATTGTAAATCAGGTAGATTTGTAACATTATGCATAAGAGTAACATTTTCA
The DNA here is from genome assembly GCF_046866305.1 of Octopus bimaculoides. NCBI lineage: Eukaryota > Metazoa > Mollusca > Cephalopoda > Octopoda > Octopodidae > Octopus > Octopus bimaculoides. The sequence goes on from NC_142936.1 coordinate 40,061,312, forward strand.
GAACTTGCCATTTCTCAGTGTACCACAGGGATCTGTCCTCTCATCTGCTTTTTTCAACCTATTCAACTTTCTCCCACCTCCCCAAACATATAGGCTTTCTCATATGCAAATGACATCACACTTCCATCTTCCCACTATTTTTCATGCACTGCTGCACAACTACCCTAACTCTCCTTAAACCACTAAGTGAGACAGCCCCATAAGAACAGATTTAAAATAACATCTACCAAGTTCACTAATTCCTTTCTTGCCAACAACACCAAAGAATAACAAACATAATCCACACTCAACAGCAAAAACATACCATACACACAAAAGACAAAAATATTACAAGTTGTATACAACTCTCCCACATCAACAACATATCTCTTTTACTCAGCTTTATATACATATATAAAAAAAAATATACTTACAGAAACAGCAACAGCATCCCTTTAGTGGTCTCAAAAGCTGTACAGGAGTGCACACAACCTACAAAAAGAACAGACAAACAGTAACTGTTGTACCCCAACTGAGTCACTTTGCTTGTTTCTGAAGTTACCACTACTGGAATCTGTCACAATATAGAAATTGACTAAGATAGAGAGAAAGAGAGAATAAGAATAACAAAAATCATGAGAGAGTACAACCTATCTAAACTGTTAATTCTCCATACAATTCACCGTTGTATGTCAGGTTGGGCAGTATGGGACGCAGCTAGGTAGAAACATAGTATAACTAGAAAAATGAGCCTGTATTTGTTGTGCTTAGTGATTTGGTTGACTACCATCATGTAAATTGTCTGGTTATTTAGTCATCTATCTGTGTCATATGTCTGATTCATCAGAACTGACATGCACAACAACAACCACAACTTAATCATAAAGTTTAGGATAGCATTTTAAAAGGTTTAATTTCTTTGTTTGCCAACTTCATTGCCCATTAATTATTGTTAGATCCAGGAGAATTTTCAATGAATTTAGTGTAAATCATGAACTCCTGTTCAGTTTATATCATTCACCACTGAACATTAAATCACAGAAGAGGTACACTAGCTGTACTGTATCATAATGAAGATCTTCACCATAGATATCTCTGTGAATTTGTATCCTTCTAATTTTTATTGTTTTATTTGAGTCAATACCTTCCTTATATGAAGTATACCAAAAGAACTCAGTATTTTTATATTTCCCAATTTCTCTGTCTCTGACTGATTAATTAATGAATTGATATATCATAATTCCCTCACTCATCTGATGTTTAATTAACAGATGTTTTTTCTGTGAATTTGTTTACCTTCAATATTTGTAGTTTTTACTGAAACCCATGTTGAGATTTCTGTGTACTTTCTCCTAACATTGAAAGTCACATCAATTTTGCATTTTTGGTAAAGATAACACTCAGAATATCATTTGATATTATCCCATAAATGACTGAACTCAGTTCCAATTTTAGCAGTTTGAGGAACTACCAAATATATATAAATATTCTGTAATCAATACCCTGCAATCGTCAAGTGAAGGTTCATCAGTTTTGATATTATCTTACTTGCTGCTTCACCTGCAACTGAAAGTAAAGCAAAACAATTCTGTATCTCAATCTAACTCATATCTGGAATTGACTTATTGATTGATACTGTCTCACTGGAATTATCTGCAATTTGATTGATATGGTCTTGCAATACTTTCAACTACATTCATGTTCACTTTATTTCTTTCCTCCCTGGTAAATGAAATAACAAATCTCCAAAGGTTACGACTAAACTTCCATGCCTTTCACTATTATTATTTAATAAGTCATATGTGTATGTTTCTGTTTCTGTGACCATTTAGCTTCTTCTAAAAGAATTAAGGCATTACATACAATTAGACAAAAATGCTGCATGGCATGGCTATTAAATATTTCTGTATGGTAAGCCATATTTACAGTTTGCACCACTAACTATGTTTGACATATATTTCCATATTATAAATATTAAATAGGTTTCCCTAAACAAAAATACAGATCTAGGACATTATCTACATATAGGAAAGATTGTATATGATGGTACAGAGTCTGAAACAGGAGATATGGAATGACTGAGTAGATATGTGAATGATGGATGGAGAAGTAAGACACTAGCTAGCTCTGAGGTGCAGGTGCTGGTGCAGTAGCAACAGAATAAGCTCTTGTGAATAAATTAGGTCACCTCTTTTGGGAAGTGGTACAGGATGTTTCTATGAGTAGCAGAAGCATCATTCCAGATGTGAGAACAGCATTATATTGTAAGTTTTGTATGATTTCATATGATTTTGTTGTTCAAGGCAGAAATATTTTCTGTCTCTAAAGATGAAGGTCAGTTTTTTATGCAGCTTTTGCTAATATATGAATGAGAGATTGTCAGGAGAGAAGATGAGTTAATGCAAAACCTAATAGTTGAAATGTTAATTGATTTTAGTTACATTTTGCCCAAGGTTTTGCTATGAACAATATTTGCACTGTTGAAAGTGGCAAAAATTATGTTCGTAATACACAATATTTTCCTTTTTTCTATTTATGGAGCTAGATATTACCTCTATTTATGGAGGTAATATTAACTAAATGTAAGATATGTAGGTTGTATATGGACGACACATACCTGTCACATTTCAAAGTTTGTAATCATATGAGGTTAAATCAAAAATTATATGCACTCTTGATTCTGTAATTTATTTAAACAAACCCAGGGGTTGAACAATTACAAGATTTTTTGACATAGTCACCTTATTCCCTAATACACTTCTTCTAGCTTATTTGATCAGAGAAGATTTTTGGCTGGTCACACAACCATTTATGTGCCACTTCCTGCACCTCTTAGTCTGTGGAAAATCGACAACCTCATAAAGGATATTTGAGTGATCCAAAGAGGTAATAGTCAGAAAGAGAAAGATCTGAACTACTTATAGTGCGTTCTAGCAACTCAAAACCCAATTTTTTAATGGTTTTAATGGTATGGGCAGCCATATGTGGGTGTGCATTGTCATGTAACAATTACATTTGATTTGACATAGGCCTTTTTTTTTTCAAACAGTTAGCATCACATTTTCTTTAGAAGTTTGAGTCTTGAATTTTTTTACGCTGGTGATTCCAGATGTTTCTACTCTATACTCTGCTTTTTGGATTTGTCTCAAAGTGATTGAGCCAAGTCTCCTCACATGTCACTATTCTGTCTTAAGAAGATTTACCTTCACTGTTGTAGATCTCCACTTGATTGCACTTAAGCGTTTTGGTAAGCTCTCTTGGCATCCATCTTGCACAGACTTTACAGAAGCAAAGCTTGCTGTGGATGATTTCATATTCAGAACCATCACTAATTTGCAGGCCAACTCACTTGTTGGTTCACCTGAACCATCTCTCAAGCTTATTGAATCTTCACATCAGTGATGAATGCTGATGGGCATCCTGCTTCTTTGTGCTTCATGTTTGTCTGACTATTTTTAAACCTCTTGATCCACTCATAGACCTTCTATATCTCTGTATTGTACTGAAAGCCTGTGATGAGTTTTAGCACTGACACACCTTCAGACCAGAAAAATTGGATTACTGATTTCTGTTCTTCCAGCAGAGTGGCCATGTTTACTCTGTAACACAAGAAAGAAAACTGGAGTGATCAAAGTCAAACCTCGGTTACATAACCACAAGAGTACCACCTTTTAACACATGAGCACTGAAAGCAGTGTAGCCAGCCTAAAGAAAGCTCTGGATAAAATAGGGATAAGTTTTGACTTCCTCCTTGTGTATTCCATAGTTCAGTACCTTATACAAACACCTATTGTTCTCTCTGCTTTTATACATGATTAACCAGATTAATTGTGCAAATGATTAAATGAAGTTTGCTTTATCAACCTATCTGTAACGTTTCAAAAATAATAATAGATATTCTGTCAGTGTAGATGCATAACTGTATGAATCCACACATCCATCTCCTCAAATCGCAGCATATGATTTTTGTGAATTGTAGAGTGAGATGTGCAATTTAAGGATATCAGCAGTGAGCCCTATAGAATTTCAGATTGTGAGGAATCTTTATGATGCTACTCCACTTCAGGTTTGGTTGGGTTTTAAAATTCTCATGACTTTGCCCAGGTTCTGTGAATTTCACACAGTATTGGCACAAGAAGTCATAGGTATTGATGAGTGGAATAATTCATTCACACCCTTCAGTGTCTTAGTGTGTTTACTAATTTTGTTATGATCCTGAAGTTTTAGATAAATAGAAGAAAGAGTAATGACATGGATAGTCAAATCAGGCCCTTTGGCAATATATGTGAAAGTTTTTAACAGTACCAAGTATCACTAAACTCTCTGAATATCAAAGGCATATCATTGATATGCCTTAGACAGCTCACTACTGTACACACATACACGCACACACAATTACACAGACAATATAATAATGATAGTAGATATGTTTCTTTAGAATTTACAACTGCATTTTTAGAAAGATTTTGCTGACATTACTTACTGTTGGTGTGTTGGCATAGCTTTAATTCAGTGTTTCTCATAAGGTGGTGATGATGGGAGATTTCTAATGACAGTAAAGAGACTGGAGAAATTACCATGTTTAATAGAATGAAGTTTTTTTTCAATTTGTCTATTACCATAACAAAGAAAGACAAACTATATAGATGTAAACTTTATTTTATCTTCACATTAATAAAGAGTGGGAGAAGGACAAAAAATTCACTACTATTTTGTGTGCCTTCTATGTTTGTTTGGGAACCACTACCTTTGTTAATATCTATTTCTCTTTAATTGCATATTTATAATGTTGCATTGCATCAAACATGTTATTGTAGCTTCAGTTACGTAATGGAAAATTTGTTAAAAAGCAAAGTAAAAATTGAATAAAAGCAAAAAGAAGCCTATAATAAAATGTGTGAGAATACATTACCAAAATTGTGAGTATTATAAATATGACTGTATAATTGTAAATATTATAAATAGGTTCATATAATTGTAAATATTATAAATGTGGCTAGATGAATACGACTTTTATTTAACTACATGATGCTCAATATTGTAATCATGTCTACATAATTGGGAAAACTAGTTCAAGACCCATTGCTTTACTGATAGCAAAAGGTAAAATTTTAAATTTAAGCTGTTTCTACATTTAAAATATTAGCTTTTATATAAAATATATGTTTAAATACAAAGAGCTTTTGAAAGGATTAGAAACATTAACTCAGTTTTCATGTACAGAAAAATAGATGTTATACTAGGTGCTTTGTAACTGGGTAAATTATTCAAATTTGTCTTTATCAATGAATGCTTGATATATAATCATTCAATATTAACTAAAGGTGTTTATTTTAAAAACATTTTATTTCATATTCTACAAACTCAATATATACATTCTACAATATTTACATTTACTTAGATGACTTCTCTATAGACAACATTCCTGGTCAATATTTTATATTCATCATTATAATGTGTCTTTCTGACTGTATATTTGAATTTGTTTTGATTTGCAAATATTCTCAGGTTTGTTGTATTACCTATCCTGCTTAATAGCAACATATATTTGTCCCCGGGGGAACACTAGAGTCAGAATATACAGTCTGCTCTGCTTTAAACTTTACCTTTGATTCCTATTTCTTGACATAACAAAAGCAGGTATTAGAGGAAACTGCAATCTTTTTAGAGTGAACGGTAAATCAGTGTTGGCTGGCAGAAAAGAAATTCAAGGAACATCCTTTCAATATCAATGCTGCTAAGTTTACTGATAGTCAGTAAATTTTCAGTAACATTGAAGACTATAATGTATCAAGTTCTATTGCAGAGGCAATTTTAGTGGTCTAAATTTTAGAAAAGCGTTACTGAGGCTCCTACCTTTAGTCTGATGGTGTGATGTGGTAGGCTACTTACATTTAATGAATTCATAAACAATTTGATTGTCTTTTATTATGGAGTTAGAGGTTTTCTGTGTAATCACACTTCTAGGAAGTTTATTCATAATTTCATCATTCAGTTGATCAAATTCACCATTTTTGGCTCTTGAAGACATCCATTATTCATTTTCATATTTCATAATGTATTGAGCCAAAAGGCATTTTCATTGCTCTTAAGAAAGCTGTTCACATGCTTGTCCATGTTGTACAACACCTTGTTTTAAAACATGCTCATGCTATTCATGAGGTAACTTTTCTTTCTTCCTTTCATGAAGCTGTTTCTATGGTCTTTCGTTTTTCCATCTCTCTTGCTTTCATTCTCTATTTCTTTGCTTGCTGCTTCTTTCTGTGAGACATTTTGCATTGCTCATTCATATTTGATCATTGATAGAATAAAATATGCTTGAATTAAAGTACAACTGCAGCAGAGAAGAATAGAAAATTATGTAATCTAAATAAACCCATTGCCTTCATGTATAGCTACACATAACACTGATATAAACTTAAATTTCTTTTTATTTTATAAACAGTAAGTCAGTGCTTAAGGAAATAAAACTTTTACAAACTTTGAATTTTAAAAAAAATGTTAATCATTTTATTACATTAGTTGAAAATTTTAAATATTTTTAACCATAATTAATTAAGAGACTTGATGGGTAAGGCCAGAACAATGTGAAACAATATAAAGTAAACTGCAAAGAAGAAAAGAAAACAAAGTTGTAGTTTTACCCTATATCTCTATGTTTTGGGACTATGTTTCCATCTTCAGGACATGTGCAATGGTGAGGGATGGAAAAGGTCATTTCTCAGATGTGTGGGTGGGGAAGGTGACATGTGCAAGCTTCTTACTATCAAGGCACCAGTCTCTGCATATCACCTTCCTCCCTACACATCTGAACAACAACCTTTTCCAGCCCTAACTTATCCATGTGTCCAGAAGAAGAGATCAAAGCCCTGAAATATAAAAATAAAAGATAAAACTTTAACTTTCTTTTCTTTTCTTTTCTTCTTTGCAGTTTACTTTATATCTTTTTGCATTGTTCTGGCCTTACCCAAATACTAACTTTAATGAAATATCACAGAATGCTTAAAAAAAAATTACTCAAAGATTAATAAACAACATATGTATAATATACCTTTCTCACTACCCAGAAACATTTTATTTGATATCCATCTCTCATCCTTAATACTGCCTTCTCCACCCACATTTTACACTGACCCCTTCTTTAAGCCACCAAATCATCTCATCTTTTCCACTGGCATACATCTCTTACTCTCCGCAAGGACTGCACCTGCCTCTCTTCTCCCCACATTCCTGCAATCTACCCAACCACTCATTTCTCTCCCTCCCATCCTTCCCCAATCTACTTTATTATGATTATTGTTCTGCTACTTTTCCCTCTTGTGTGTCATTGGTCACACCACATTACCCCTTATCCACTATTCACTACATCCACCACCTAACTCATTCCAATCTCTGCAGTTGTCACCTACTCTTCCATAGCTCTCCTACTTACCATCCACTCAACACTCATAATGCATTCTTTATATTCAACCCATTGCCCATTTACTAAGCTCTCACCCAGCCGTAACCTCTAGCTACCCACACACCTGTTTCTTCTGTCTTCATTCACTTCCTCTCACCTCATAGTTTTAGGGTCTGCACAAACACTCACAGCCACTACTCTTATCTTTTCCCTGCTCTACCCCAACCACCTCTCCACCTTTTCTTCTACAATGTGAGTAGCTATGTAGCTTCTATCCAGCAAGAAATCTGTTCTGCTCTGGCTCCTTCCCCCATACTTTAACCCCTCACCTCATTGCATAAAGCTGCCTTTCTCAGGGTTTGTAATCTTGCAAAGCTACAAGGTGACGTGGTAGCATAAAAAGGTTGTAAAAGTGCTGGTTGCATAAAAAAAGCACCCACTATGCTGTAAAGTATGAGGAAGGGCATCCAGCTGTAGGAGCTAAGCTAAAGTAGACAGTGGAACACACTGCTGTCCTTGAACCCACTGAATCCTGGCAAACTGTTCAGCTCACACCAGAATAGATCATGGATGTGAAATGATAATTGATAATGATGTCGATAAAGAAATTTTAGGTGTATCATACATATGATGAAAATTATTTTCCCTCTTATTTTTTTCCTTATTCTTATATCACTGAATAAAATGTGCTTCAATAAAGTGCAATTGAAAAAGACTGAAGTAGAAAAATTATGAAACTTAAGTTCTAGTCACACATGACATTGATATGTTCCTTTTCTTTTTTTTTACTTCATAAATAGTAAATCAGTGTTTGAGAAAATGATATTTTTCTACAAACATTTAATTTCACAAACTGAATATTATTTTCTTATATTATTCTAAAATTTGAAACATTTTTGACTGTAATTGATAAATATTATATACATCATAAAGAAATTTTGTGAGTGTCTACATGTGACAAAAATTACTTTTCTTATTATATTGCATTATTCTTAAGAATATATATATATATATATATATATATATATATATATATAGTTGAATTTTCTATAACCAAAATTTAGTTGTCATCATTATGATGTCTTTCTGGCTGATTTGAAGGAAACTTGACTGCTATTTTAAACAACATGAGTAATCACATAAAAATTCACATTTGAGAATATGTGTGTGTGTATGTTAGTAATACTTATAGACGGTAATGAATGTCAAAAGGTATGTTTTTGTAATAATTTTGCCTGCAATATTAATGTGACATTTCAGCTAAAATTTCATTATAGATATTTTAACCAAAGCTTCCTTATCAATAATAACAAAGTAGTAAATGATAAGTTACATTGAAATATTTTTCTTCACTATAAAGAATGTTTCATGACTTTTTGAAAACTTCACAATTGTTGGATAACAATACATATTTCAGTAGAAAATATATTTATCTTGCAAGTAGCAAAATTTACGGTTTTACTGACTGAAAATGTTTGTAAGATAGTTTAGCTACCTTAAAAGATAAATAGTTCCTTTACAAGCAGATGCCACTCTTCTATAAATTGAAGGCTCTAGTAAATCCGTTGCCATTTTCATCACTTTTCTCTTTCTTTTTCCAGTCTCTCACGTTCTCTGAAAATAAAAAATACAATGATCTTGACCAAAAATAAAACACAAATATATTTTCCTTGTGTTGCATATATAAATTCACTGTTTTCTTATTTCATTTCTATCCTTCTATCCACCCATCTTCTCCCTTATTGGAAATATTGTCGGAGCAGAGTATTCAGGCACCTCCTCTATAGGGTCCTATTAGAAGCAACTATCATTAAACTTTCCAGCTGAATTCCCAAGCATGACCAACTGAGGCTATGGATACTATCCAACCACCTCATTCTTGGTACACCCATAGCTCCCCTACTGGTCGGATTCGCAGGAAGAATCTATCTTATGATTCTTTCCAGCAACGTTCTAATCACATGTCATTTGTACAAGAGCTCTCTCTGATCTCTCAATGTGAAGAAGTAGTGATTCAAACTAGAGAGACTCCCTGATCTTCAAGCTATGCAGCTTGTTGAATAACATTAGACCAGAGACCTTTTTGAGGAAACCCATTTCATTTCTACAAGCAGCAAATTAACACAGAGTCATTAGAGTGTTGAAATGAATGCCATACAGTTTTTGCTCTCATTCACAGCCCTCTGAGTTCAAATCCCACCTAGGCCAATTGTTAGTTTTTGCTTTTCATTCCATCAAGGTCATTAACAATGTATTAATCTGAGGTGATGGATTTTAGAACTGAAAGAGTGATGGGCCAAATGTTTTACACTCTTTGTTCCATTTCTTCACCTACTGAGTTCAAATTGTGTCATGTTTTATTTGGGCTGTAGACTTGATTCATTGTCCAATCTAACACCACCATCTGGCACCGTGGGTACTAGTAGTTATGGGTACTGTCTTCTCTCTTAAAAGGTATAAGATGGAAACAATGAATAACCAGAAATTCATCTGAATGTGTGACGGATGGACAGAGAAGCATGGCTCTTATTACAATGAAAATTATAAATGTGAATGTATAACATCTACACCTTTTACCTTTTCCTTGTTTCACTCATTTGACTGCGACCATGCACCACTTTGAAGGGTTTTTTATTCTATCAGTTTCTTTTGCTAAATTGCTGAGTTACAAGAACATAAATACACCAGCACCGGTTGTCAAATGGTGGTGGGAGCAAGCACAGACACAAAAATCCATATGTGTATACACACACACACACACACACACACATATATATATATATATATATATATATATATATATATATATATATATATATATATATATACGATGATCTTCTTTCAGTTTCCATTCACAAAATCCACTCACAAAGCTTTGGTCAGCCCAAGGCTATAGTAGAAGACACTTGCCCAAGGTGCCATGCAGAGGGACTGAGCCTGGAACCATGTGGTCAGGAAGCAAGGATATGTAGGATATTAAAGTAGGATATTAAAGTATCATATATCATTTTGATGATGTTAATATATCATATAAGATTTTGAATATTAAATGATGCATGATTGCACATATATTACTGAATTATTTTTCTTGCTATTTAGGATTGGAAAAGTAAATTATTCACTCTACCTTGATGCTTCTGAGTACCTTGTTCAAGAAAATGAGTATGTTCCATTTGTTACTGGCATTGCAGATCTCCTGAACTTGGATAAGTACCTGGTTTATACACCATATTATGAATTTTACAGGGTAAGTATGTAAGATATTTTCTCTTATTTTGACAAACTTACACACACATACACATATACACACACAAACACATGTATGCCAGAAGGTTTGTAAATCCAACGGAAGCCACAAAAGACATTTTAAGATCTACAAAGAAGAGAATATATTTGCAGTTCTTGGCAGTCCAAATCGGAGATGCAATCTATGTGGGTGTCTTTTTCAGAACATTGTCTGGTTTAAAAAACCACATCAGATGCCATGATGGTGCTAAGATGTAGGTACAGGAGGTGGTCAAACTCTGCATAAGGAGTAGACAACCACCATATGTATGCACATATGTATATGTCACCACAGAAATATAGAACTGTATACACATATGTATATATCAACACAGGCCTTTCTATCAAGTCTGTGTTAATGTGCTTTCCTTAGAGATGTTTTTTATGTAATTAATATTTAATGCATGAAAATCTTTTTGTAAATATTATAAAATCTTATCTAATAATTTTTATAATTTCACACATCTCAGGTTAAATATTGCAGTAACTAATCTATCAACAGTGTATATATGTTAAGTATGATACAAAAATGCTTATTCTAATTCAATACTACATCAATTGCATATAATGGATTTTTAATCAACTGGGGGTGTTTATTTCAAATATCAGTGAATGTTTATTCAGTTTTTCCTATATCAGAAATGATAAGTACTTGCTAATAAAAAGGCTCAAACAAACCAAAATTTATCTGGTACTCTCAGTGGCCACTGCTGGGATGAATGTTCATCTAATTCTTAACTCGAGTCCATACGAGATGTTATATATACTACAGTAACAAGCTGATTGACAGAGTGTGTACATTAAGTATGATACAAAAATAGCTATTTCATGCATATATATACATTCATTTATACACACACACACACACACACACACACACACACACACACACATAAATATGCATACTTGTACATATATATATATATATATTGAGAGAGGAACAGAGAGGGAGATATATACAAATATACATACATGTGTATACACATACATTGTGGACAGTTGAGAGTTTCATAAATTCTTGCTGAACAACCTGCACAGAGGATTTCTTTATAGTAATCAAATATTTGAACTTTACATTTGTTCACTCCATCAAATTAACATTGTTTGTACAGGTGCACAGTGTACCAGATATTGAAGTGACTGCAGAGAAATATAAAATGAAATCTTTTGCTCAAGAACACAATACTACACCTGGTCCAGAAATTAAAACCACATTCTTACAATCATGAGTGCAACACCCAAGCCTCCAGGCCATGCACCTAGTACATACATACAGACATCCATATGTAAGTTAAAATGCAGCCAGATATTGTTGTATTGGATCACAAAAAATATATATGTCCTGCTGTGGAAATCAGCTGCCCTCTGGACACCAATGTGGTCAGAAAAATACGCAGAAGAAAAGGCATCTATGGACCACTGGATAAGGAGCTTGCAAATCCAGTATCCAAGATATGCTTTCAGCATTACATCTGTTATTATTGTAGTAACAGAATGCTTACCAGCTTGCTGGAAGCAAAACATGACTGAACTTGGCTTCTTGGCGAGAGAATGCAGTTCCTTAATTCATATGTTACAAATGATCACAGTATTTGATACTATAAAAATCTGCAAGTCCTTAAGAGTAAAAGGACAAGCAACAAAAGAAGGTGCTTTCTTTCACAACCTTACAGCCTAGTAGGTAGCAAGTCAAAATTAACTCTAAATTAAAAAGAGGAAAAGAACATTCATACGCATACACGAAAATATATTTATACTCAAACACTCTGTACTGACACATAGACACACAATAAACTACTGCACAGATTCCACTCTCAAGATTTTAGTCAACAAGATGCCATGCTAGAATACTGTTGCCCAAGTTGCCAAGGTACCATGCAGTGGGCTCAAACCAGAATCATATGATTGTGAAGTGAAATTTTTGGCCACCTGGTTAATAAAGCAAATATCTGCAACACACAAATTCAGTTAAAGAACTAAACTAGACCTTAAAATAAATAAATAATTATTGTTATTTATTTAAGTTTCCAGAAGGTTGCATATGACAGAACTATTTTGTAAACCCTTGTCGTACCACTTGTATCTTCACCAGAGCTCCAATCATCCAAACCATATGATTAATCCAACTCCAAAGTCCCAATTTTGGCGAATAAAATGGATTTGTATTGTCAGAAGAGATTATTGGAAGCATGCAAATGATTTTGTGCATCATTACATCACACATTGTTTCAGTGAATCACAATTTTAAAAAAATCAAACTTGACACATCTAGGATTAATGAATGTCAAACTTTCATGCCTAATTATACCAGTCAAAGTAAAAAATTTGGATTGAGTTCCCTTAGTTATTAATTGGCACCAAAATTTCACCAGCATTTCAGAAGTGTTGCATGGTAGTTATCAACATGTTTCACAAAAATATCCTCATTTCAAAGAAATATTTCCTCATTCATCTATTGTTGCTTTTAGACATAACAAAAATGTAATACAAATATTAACAAGTATCTCTGCTCGTAATCAAACCTCCAGAGTTTCTGGACATTGTATCAGTAAAAACAGTTGCATGAGAGGTAAGCTTTCATTGTGCAACAGCATAAGTTAGGTCACCTATCAGAATTTTTAATAAAAATGTTATAAAATTTATACAGAATGTGGGACCTGTAATGATTCTCATATGGTGTACACAGCTGTGTGCATCAAACGCTATACGATTTAATTAAAAATTAAGAGATTTAATGGGCATAAGCATGGCATCAGTCACAATAACACTACCTCAATGGAACTTGCTGAGCATTATACTACAAGCACCTGTAATTGTCACCAACAACTTAAAGTACACATTCTCAGAAAATATTGTGGCTTCATTGAACTTTCAGACTTTAAAACATTCAAATATAATTATATAAGTTACTAGTATAACATCCTGGTTGGGAATGACCAAAATGACAGAAGAGTTTCATCAGATTTATACAAAGAGTTGTTTTCCCAGTTACAAATAAGTGAAACTTGATGGTGTCTATTTTATATATCCAGGAAGGACTGCATGATAGTCTTGTTGAATTTTTGAATTCCAACATTTCTGAATATTTTCCATTAATGACTTATTTTGAACCTGAGGAAGACAGACGTACTGTCGAAATATTGTAATGTTCTATGAACAAAAGTAAATTTGATTTATTACATATTGTGCTCTTCTAATAGTATAATTATAATCCTTTCTAATTTTGGCCCAAGGCTAACAATTTTGAGGGGAGTGTAAGTCAATTACACCAACCCCAGTGCTCAACAGCTACTTATTTTATTGACTCAGAAAGGATGAAAGGCAAAAATTGACCTCAACAGAATTTGAACTCAGAACATAAAGAGCCAGTAGAAATGCTACTAACCATTTTGTCTGGTGTAGTAAAGATTCTGCCAGCTGGCCACCTTAGTAGTAGTAGTAGTAGTAGTAGTAGTAGTAGTAGTAGTAGTAGTAGTAGTAGTAGTAGTAGTAGTCGTCGTCGTCGTCGTCGTCGTCGTCGTCTCAAAAAATGTGGCACCTACTAAGAATGACAACTGCTCCTGTGATGATCAGAGCTTTGGGAATAATATCAAATGGTATTTTTCAATACTATGATCAAATTCTGGGAAACCCAAATGTATCAGCATTATGAAAAAGAAAGTTTTCATGGGTACATTTTAAGGAAAACATTGTCAACCTTGATAATATTTCTATCTTTTAAAACCTTTCAAAATTGCAAATATTGCAACCAATTTTTGATGAAATTTTAATTCACAGAATTTGGTTTTATTTTTCTGAATGATATCATTACAACACATAAGTAATATCTACAGTAAAACATCTAACTAATAGTCTCTTTAGGCCTTAGGGTGAGACTTGCAACAGCTCAACTAAACCAAAGCAACAACCATTACATTGATCCCAATATTTCACTGGTACTTAACTTCTCAACCCTGAATAGATGAAAGGCAACCTTGGTGGAATTTGAACTCACAATGTAAAGACAGATGAAATACCACTAAGCATTTCACCCAGTGTGCTAATGATTCTCCCTTCTTGGTGATAATAATAATAATAAAAGGAAGAATTCTCTCTAATTTTGACACAAGACTAGCAGTTTTGAGAATAGGGGGTAAGTCAATTACATCAACCCCAGAACCTGACTGGTACTTTATGCTAACCCTGAAAGGATGAAATGCAAAAGTTGACCTCGTTGAGATTTGAGCTCAGAATCAGAAGAAATGTTGCTAAGTATTTTTCAATGTGTTAACAATTCTTCTAGCTCACCACCACCATAATAATAATAATAATAGTTTCTGATTTTAATAGTTATAATTTCTTTATTTATTTCAAAGATAATAAATGAAAGGATATTGTAAGGACAAATAACACAAACAGAGTAATGATTAAAAGAAAACAGGCATTGAGAAACAACTGCTTAATGTAATGAAAGATCTGTTATTGACCCTTGTACAGAGGGATAAAAACCAAAATTGGTTTTAGCAGGAGTTGAACAAAGAAGTAAAGGAATATAACTCCATGCCACAAAACAGTTATTCACAGCCCTTCCAATTCCCAATCCTAATGATAACCATAGTTACTATTGATTTTAATTAATAACTTCATTTAATTGCAATATAGGCATCAAAACTGGAGAAAAAATAAGAGAGCAAAAAGCAAAAAAGATTAGGATATAAATAAGCAAAATAAAATCAAATGAAAAAACAGAAAACAGTCCATGATGGGAAGCTTTGTACTATCATATCCCATAAGCGATTCACCACCACCTCAGCCATCTGATCATTGTTTTATTATTTCAGAAAGTATATTTTTTTTCCCCCAATTCATTTTACATTAGAAATGGTTTGTATATCAAAATTAATCATAACAGTTTATATTGAGTTATTTATCATCAATGTACCTAGGGAAAAAAAATATATAATTTTCAACATTTTTTTTTGTTTTGTTAAAATAAAAATTCCTTTCCAATTATTTCCTATATATTAAAAAAAATCCTCAATCTTTTTTCCTTTCTTTTTTCTTCTATTTTTTTTTTTTGTTTCCTGTTTTGTGATAATGATAATGTTCATTTATCCAAACGGAGAGATAACAAATCACACAACAAAGACTTAACAGTTATTTTCTGAAGTTTTCATTATGATTAGTTATTTATTACTATCATGGGGAAACATCTTTGAACCATTTACATTACTGTTTATTGGTGAATCATACAATGTTTGGAAAACATTCCCAGTGACCTCATATCATAACAACCCCCCATAGTCATAACATTGTTTAAATTGCTTTAACAACTCTTTGCTTTCTCATCAGTGCCAGAAAATAAAGCCTGCATAGTGGCTATTATGCTGAATGCTTACTAGGTCCTCATATTCTCCACAGTTGTGTGTAATTGTGGTTCACACTATTAACACTTCTCACTTGCAGTATGTTGTGCCATGAAAATAAGAAATCACTGCTTTCACTCTTTGATTGCTAATTCTATTTAAAGTCTTGGAAGAGAATCAAGTGGCCTAATTATCAGGAATATGATTTAGATTGACCCACAAAATGCAGAATATTTTGTAATACAGGCACATGGCCAGATATTTGTGCGTAAGATGTTACTGGAAATTGATTTCAGTACTCAAATGGTACTTTATTTTATCCACCTTGAAAGGATGAAAAACAAAGTTGACCTTGGTAAGATTTGAACCCAAAATGTAAAGAAAAGGTACTAATATTGCAAGGCATTTCTTCAACATGATTCTGCTAATTCACTACCTTCATAATAATTATTTCTACTATAGGTACAAGGCCTGAAATTTTGGGGGATTACATTGACCCCAGTACTGAACTGGTACTTATTTTATGAACCCCAAAGGTATGAAAAGCAAATCAACTTTGGTGAAATTTGATCTAAGAACATGAAACTGGAAGAAATTCCATGAAGTATTTTGTCCAGCATGTTAACAATTCTTCCAGCTTTCTGCCTTACTTTCATAACAATAATAATTGCTTTAATTTACCCAGAAAAGAAGCAATCTTTAAAGGGAAGTCGTCAGTTGATTACTGAACTACTACTTC
Source organism: Octopus bimaculoides (assembly GCF_046866305.1). Lineage (NCBI taxonomy): Eukaryota > Metazoa > Mollusca > Cephalopoda > Octopoda > Octopodidae > Octopus > Octopus bimaculoides. Next base: position 40,078,062 of record NC_142936.1, read on the forward strand.
ATTTTATCAATTCCAGAGGAATGAAAAGTAAACTGACCTCAACGCGATTTGAACTCGAAATATAAAATAAATGGAACAAACACTATATAGGATTTTGTTCAAAATTCTAATGGCTCTTATTTTTAAATTTAGTAATTGCATCTTCTGCTCCTCATTATCAGTCTGATCAATATTCTCTCTGCTCTGTACCCCCAACACAACTCCAAGATAGCCACGTGGTGTTTTGAGACCATCAGAAACTCAATATCCATATAGACCCACCCTCTGCACTCACCACCTACTGCCACAAAGGGAATGTTGGCTAAATGGACAATATCATTTCTAGTATCTGTGGTTATGACCTTCTCATCTCCATATTTCCTTTTTCTCAGATGCTGCATCACCAGCCCTTAAACAGGGGTGTAATACATAAGCTCCACTTATTTTTTCCTGGCTTCATCTTTAGTCTTAAAAGCCAAGTATACACTTCCATATACCCTACTCCAATCAAGAGAGCACACATTCTTTTATTTATTAATCAAGGTTTCTTCCAAATTTTTTCTGAAAAGACAAACAGAAAACTTCTCTATTTTTTGAAAACTAGAGATACATCACCATCCCTCTTAACCTTTCTGAGATAAAGTTTTTGAGCAATGAGACATCTTCTTGCAACATACTTCTTCTACACTTTTTCCTTTGCCTAGAGACGAATGATGTCCAGTATTTCTCTTTGACTTGCAACACCAGCAAAGAATATGGTGTTGGTGGTGGTTTGCTTTACCCATGTCAAATTGTGACTGCCTATATTCTCTGATTATGACTGTGTCCATCTAGACTTCATGCATTTTATTATGACATTCAGAAAATAACACTATTAGACATTACACAAAAGTTATGCACCCACAGAGTGTCTATTTTATATGGTTCAAATAAATATTACACTGTACAGTCATATTAAGTGATTTCAATTATCTGTAGCCATTTTAATCTTGAAATTTGAAATGCAAATGTTGAAAACTTTGGAAAATTCAAAAACAAAATACTGATTTTAATGACAGTTGTTGTTATTAACCTCAGGTCAGTCCTGGTCAATCAGATCTATGAGGAAAACTATTCAATTGGTTATTATCCAAATCTTTTAAAATTATGGTGGATTGACCATGTTCAAAGTATTGACAATAAAACACCCAAAGGTTATTTTTCCTTCTGAACAGACAACAGAAAAATGTCATCATGGAAGATTGCAACTGAAATTCAAAGACCTCTTGATGCCAAAAATCTCACACTCTGAGGCATCCAGTTGAAGTAGTATGAAACTGTTGCAAAGACATGGAGAAATCTCTGTGATCTTGGTTGTCTGAGTAAGACAGAAAAAACAAGAAAGACCAGAAATGTCAAATGGGAAACAGAAGACTCCACCAATGATCCCATGCAGAGAATGTTATCAAATATTTTGATCAAATCTTGGCTTTCATAATCATCTGAGAGCTCATGTTAGAAAACGAGAGAAAAGCAACTGAAGTGATTATCTCAGATTCAGAAAGCTCAACAATGATGACATAACTTACATACCTCATCAACTACTGAAAGTTGGTAGGGTGTGAGGTGGTTTGAGAGTGATTTGGTTGCTGTTTCTAACAAGTCAATCCACTGCTAGTTAAATTAGATTTAAATGCATTGAAATAATTTCCAACTCATCTACAAGATGTTGATGGTAAGATAGAGGCCAACATCAATTTAATCAAACAATATTGGTATGCAAATGTTACACAAACTATCAACTTATTCTCAAGAGAATCAGTTAATGGCAAAGTCAAGTGCTGGCAAAGTGAATGACTGGATAGGTGACTAAATGAAGTGATGAGTACCTTCAAAATTTATTGTTATTATCAAGAATGCATGCACCATTGACAACATATAAATGTATTTGGTATACTTCTTTCAAATTTATATTTTCTGCTCATAAATAATTATCTCTAAATTACATCAAATATTGTATCTTTTATTATCTTTTCTTCCAGAATTATATTCTAAAGTTAATCATTAACCAGATTAAAATACTAGGCTGGGAAAATGAAGGAAGTACTTTTACAAAGTAAGTTGAAATCAATTTACAATTATCTTAGCACTGTGAATAATATAGATTACTGATAACATATAAGTATTGATATATGTATATGTTTGTGTGTGTGTGCATAATGATATAAATGATTGTTTGTGTATATATATATAATATATATATATGTGTGTGTGTGTGTGTGTGTGTGTGTGTGTATAATAACCATTATAAACACTTTATGATTCAGAACCATCCATTTGATTTCATGTTCAACCCCACTGTATGACACTGTGAGTAAGCATTTTCTACTATAGCCCCAATTTCGAGCCTCCCAATTCTCCCAATTGTATTTCCATGGATTACTAGAAGGTAATATCAAAGAGTTCCCAGACTAGTTCTGTAGTGCACCAACAGATAGAAGTGCATAATAAGAGCTAGCAGTGACCCCCATGAGGCAGTGTGCTAAGTGACATCGCTGTGCTTACTTTGCAAGTTCTGAAATTTGTGTTTTTGTGATCACATGCATGCTGTAGTCTCTCTTAACATCAACATGGACAGAAACTTGGAACAAAGAGCCAACACAAAAAATTTGTGTTAAACTTGGGAAGTCTGTTACAGCGGCATTGAGCATGAATCAGCAAGCTTACCACTACAAGGCAATGGGCCGTGTACAATGTTTCAAATGGAATGAGCATTTCAAAAGCAGAAGAACATTCCTGGAAGACAGTGAGTGATCTGGAAGACCTGCCATGAGCACTACCCCCAGAAATGTGTAAACAATTCATCAGCTTAATCATGAGGTTCATCGGAGAACAATCAATGACACATGGGTTCACGTTGCCTATCCTAACGTCTGTTATATAGGTCTGGGCAGGCAATCCGAATGTATCTCATATGGGTCCATGCAGGCAATCCTAATGTCCACTGAGAATTGGATTCTTCACAACGACAGTCACTGAGCTCTCCTCTCTCATGAATTTCTCACCAAAAACAACATGGTATCAGTTCTGTACCAACCCTATTTGCCAGATTTAGCACCTGAAAATTTCCATCTCTTTCCCAAGATAAATGCAGCTCATTGTCCACCATTTTAACATCATTGCCAAGATCAAGCATGAGTCACAGAGGGTCCTCAACTCACAGAAAATGATTATCAGGCTGGATTGCCAAAGTGGCAGGAACTTTGGGACTGGTGTATTGCTGCACTAGGTGACTATTTCAAAGGAGATGATGTTAAAGGTAAATAAGTTATTTTTTATTAAACATAACTAGTCCAGGAACCTTTTGATACCACTTAGTATGTGTGGGTTGTGATTGAGAAAGAAGACACTAACCACTGCCTGCAACACAAAGGCTGAGCTGGTGGCCAAGATCAAGGAGATGTTCAAAGATCTTCCTAGAGATACAGCTAGGAATGCATTTGCCAGGTTCTGAAGCTGTCTTGAGGCTGTGGTGAAAGTTGAGGGCAACTACGTTGAGTAAACTGTTATCTCTCACTCATAATTTAGTTGATATTTTCTGAGTTTTTAAAATTACTTTTACTTTCGGATAGGATATTGTATTTTCTTTTCCTTTTAAGCAAACTGTCAAATTTAGCCCAAATAACTTGTGTGTATGTATATATGTATGTGTATGTGTGTGTGTGTGTGTGTGTGTGTGGTGTGTGTGTGCATGTGTGTGTGTGTATACATTCACACACACAACCACATTATACATGTGTGTTCAGTTTGTTTCCTTGTTTGGACATTGCATGGTAGTTGTGAACAAGCATCACCTAATAAGTTGAGTCAGTGATACAAACAATCAAAAATACATTAGTTTCTTTATTCTCTAAAATACTGGTGAAGATAATACATATAAATGTCAAAGATTTTAACAAATCTTGGACCAAATTTTGGCATATCAGAAGGAATGAAATAAGAATAAGAGGAACATACACTAGAATGGTCTAGCTCCACACTTAGATAACTATCTTCATAAAAAAACTAAGGATTGTAAGCTTTGTCTTGCAACTTCTATCCAATGACCATGACCAACCATTAAAATATATTATGGATCGCTGACTACATGGAAGCTGCTCTGAGAAGTAATGTTACAAAGCATCATAAGAAAAAACAATACTCAAGAAGGATTTTAGAATATACAAGTGAAACTATATAAATAGGAGTCAGTTCTGTAAGTAATGTTCTGTCATGGCTTTAACTGCAGTAGCTAAAATAAATAATGTCAAAACAATAGCCAAAAAATAACTCCATGTACAAAATCATGAAATAATTACTAACTAACCACTGACATGTATGAAAAAACAATACAGCTTCCACACACACTATACATATTGACACTGACCATGCAGTGCTAAAAACACACATTAAAACTATTCTAATTAAAGCATACACAAGCACACATTCACACACTCATATACACTCACTACATACAAACATCCACACACACATCTACTCATAGGCATAAAATTACCCACACTCATCCACATACAACCTCACACCTACATGCACACAATCACATATTCACACAAACATCTGCACACATAACAACACTCATATGCATTCAATACAAACACTATAAACTAAAAATACAAAAAAATCAAAGCAGAAATCAATTTATGCCAGAGAAAAGTGATTTGTGGTTAGAATGTAAGATTTTTCCAATAAGTATTGCATAATATTATTGATGAATGAGAAAAGAGGTATCTAGTATACTCCAGGTCACAGGGACATTTTCCATCCCACTATCTTTCAGTTTCCAGAATCCCTGAGATCTAGTGCTGATTCTACCTCTCAACCTTAAAATGTGCTGGTTTAATAAATAAACTCTTTTACATAGATAACTAAGGATTCATACTTGTTTGCATGCCTAAATATGTGTTCCTGTTCCAGCTCATTTGAACACTATTATCAACCAAAGGAAATAACCAAAGATGGAAAGACAGCTGTTTTTTTTTTCTATAAAGAGCACTATATGAAAAACCCTATACTATGTGTCTTATTTGGGTAGGAAATTGAATTGAAAATTTCATCAAACATTATATAGATTAAATTACTATAAGGTATAGATGCAGAAACTAAGATAGCTAGAAACTCAGTCATTATGATATGGACATTTTCCATTTACATAAAGGATAAATCAGTCATTCTAATTGAAAGAATATCAAAAGCAGTTATCGCTGCTTGGACAACATTGTTTTACAGATCACATAACACAACCACAAACAAAAACCGACTAATCCTTACTTTTCCACCCATCATTTCTAACAGCCAACATGTAAATGCATATTTGCCAGAATCACACTGTTAAATGAATCAAGTCTCTTGTGATAGCAATATAACATCACTACAATGCCAAATAATTATGTCCAAAGAAATTATATTAGACTCACTATGCATAATTATAAGAGCAGATTGAACCAGTGAGCATAATGCTTCAGATTCAGGGTTAGAATCAACAGTAACTCTTTATCACAGTATGTTTGGAAACTGAAGGACAATCAAGTCGAAAGTATATCTGTATCTTACATAATAGTGATGTAAAAAGGTTTACAAGATGCTTAATGAAAAATTATACATCCTTATTCAAGTATCATTCACTGAAAAGAAGGGCTGAGATTTCAAACCATTACAAACACCAGGTAAAGCGTTTAGGAAAGCAATTTTTATTACAGGATAGCATTTGGTCGGTTTCCACATTTGTTGGGTGTCAATAATGGTGACACCCTGCCCAGACGCTATCATAATTTGTACGATAGGTGATAACTATTAATCCTATCTCTTTAACTAGCTCCAACAAAAAGTACAAAACCAGTGAAAGTCAGGAACCAGCTACAATTTTATTTGGCATATCATTTTGCCAGAGAGCCTGAATGATCACATGTACATAAAACTCCGAGTCGCAGAAAAGTGAATTGTAAAGATATATATGTGTGTATATACTATACACACACACATATAGTATATACACATGTACACATAAATTCATGTTCACATATGTAATAGACACATGTTAATGTAAGTAACAAAACATACATATATATATATATTATATATATGTAATATAAATATATATATATTATGTATATATTATATATATATATATATATATATATATATATATATATATATATATATATATATATATATATATATATATATATATATATTTCTAATGTATATTATATATATATATATATATATATATATATATATATTTCTAATGTATATTATATATATATATATATATATATATATATATATATATACACACATGCATACATACATATATAATGATATATTTCATACATATGTCAAAATGTTTATGATTATGAACAAATAATCATGCACTGAAGTGTGTATGTGTGTGTGTGTGTGTGTGTGTGTGTGTGTGTGTGTATGCATACAGACCTACTATGTATGAGTCTTTGCACTGTATCATTTCCTGTTTTCTATTCCTTTCCACTAAGACATTTTTAAGTATATACATTAGCAGATTTTTATGTTATTATTACAGTGGTTGTTCATTTTATCATAATAATATTAATAATAATGATAATAACAATAACAACAACAACAATGATGATAATAATAATAATAGTAATAATAATAATAATAATAATAATAATATTAATAATAATAATGATAATAATAATAATAATAATAACAGCAATAATAATGATAATAATAATAATCAAAACAGCAGGCCTCTGTTATTGAAGTACAAAATTAGTTCAGAAATACATTACAGTAGCTGGCTACCTCACAGCTGAGAGCAGTCTTTGTAAAAATCTCTTATATACTTGCCCTCCAATATTTATATTCCCATACAAACCGAAATTTCTAAAGAAGACTAAGCATTAATAAACTAAAACACATGCAGTTCACCACATGCTTACATGTACACATACACATAAATGCATGGATGTAAGTGTAAGTAACAAAACAGATTTGTGTGTGTGTATGCATACACCTTCACAAAACAATAAGAAATTGAAATCGCAAACACATATAGCTGTGTACATAGACATATATACAAAGAATGATAATACACATATAAAAGAAATAACAGACAAATACTGCAGAAAAATGTGTATGTATGTACACATACACAACGTGTGTGTGTGTGTGTGTGTAATTATCACACAAAATCTAATTATGCATAAACAGGATCTGCTTTGTATGCGTGAACACAGATATATACATATATGAAAAATATTAAACACTCATGCGTAATTTGAAAAGATGAACTAAAAGGAAAATCAGAAAGACATTCGAACAACCACATCAGCATCATCATCACAACAAGAATCATCACTACCAACAACATTAGCAACATTGCATAAAATACCATCAACTCTGCTATTTATACCATCACTGTTAAACTCTCAAGTCAACGAGGAAGCTGCAAAGCAGTTTCTTGATCCACCAAAAATAGCAGTTAAAAGGCAAATCATGCTTTATTATCTTGAGAAAAGAGCATTAGCATTGTTAAAACAGGATAAAAAAATAGTCTCCCCACTTCCCAGGCAGCATTTTTTTTTTAGTTCCACTATTTTTCGTGTGTATTTGTGATTTTTGGAGGGCTGGGTGGGTGTAGGGGCGATATGGAGGTAGAGGAGGGGAGAAATCTCATGGACTATCCCCAGGTGGTGTAAACTTCAGCCATGCCATTGGAAATGAGAGATATAACATAGCTCTATCCTTAATACACTCTGCCTAGGAGAAAAGAAAATGATGTGATGATCAGGACTAGAATCTTCTGATTCCAGTCTTTTCAATCAATACTAGGTCTCCATTCAGTCAAAACTTACCTAGGGCTTAGCAACAGCTGACAAAAGTACGAAAGCAACTCTATTAATAGCACCAACACAAACAAAAGCCACACCAGCAGACTCATCATAGCACTTTGACACAAAAATAGTCCTTTGAATTACAGGTCCCTTTAGTCTGCTCAGATTCCATAGTTTCATTTGACCCTTATTTCACTCACAGAGCTCAAGTCAATCTGAGGCTGTGGTAAGAATTATTCACTGAAGATGCCAAGCAGTGGATTTGAACTCATGGTTTCATAGTTGCAAAGTGAACTTCTTAGACACTTTGCCATATTTGTGCCCCATCACTTCCACTGTTGGCAATAACATCTTTATCACTAAACTAACCAACCAACCAGTGAAGAGGAACAATGTTACACTAAGTTGAGACAATGTTTATTCTTCCGTAAAATTTGGAAACATTTTCAATGTTATAGCTACAAGATGGTATCCATTGATTTTACTGCCATTTTATGTTATCATTGTTATTGTTAATATTCTTGTTCTTGTTCATCATCATCAGCTTTGTCAGTGGAAGTGAAATATATATTTATTCTAATTTATTTTGATATTGGTGTTTTGATGATGGGTAGAAGAAAATTCCTTGTGAGTTGTGTTTGTAATGTTTCAGTTACCATTCTGGAACCATTTAATTAGATTTACATTAATACAATTCTTCCGGAAAAGCATGAATGTCATTGTTTGACATTTCCTCCTTTGTTAAATGTGTTTATTTCATGTCTAAGAAAGAAAAAGCTAGCAGGATCAAATATCTTCCTGGAAAACTATTTGGGTGTGTTGCTGGGCCCTTTACATAAGGAACACAGCTGAAAGAGTTACTGCTGATATTTTGGGCATGTTGCTGCCCCCTCAGATAAAGAACCCAACTGCACAGTTGCTGCTAGGCCCTTGAATAAAGAAATCCAACTGAAGAAGTTGCTACTGACATTTTCACCTGGATGTATCAATCAGAAGCCTCTAGAATTTATTTCAAGCTTGAAATAATTAAGAAATAGTTGTGAAAATCGTACTGAAAAAGAATACATAAGGTATTTTGTATATAGTAAAATTGTTTGTATCTTTTGTATATAGTAAAATTAATATTCGTATCTAATGGGGCTGAGGTCATTCCAAGTTAGTGCTCCCAGAGCCGTTGTCATGTGCAGAACCAACCAGGTCCACCAGTGCTCTCCATCTCTGGTGGTCCTTTGCCAGCCCCTCTGCATCCTCCAAGGTGACATCAAGCCTCTGGAGATCTTCCCCAGTTATATCCAGCCATCTAGTATGGAGCCTACCATGAGGCCTCTTCCAGCTTACAGCTGCTGTGTTGAATGAGAGTAAAGCTCTGGTGGGATGATTTTGCAGGAGACAGAGGGCTTATCCATACCAGCACATGCAACAGATAGCTATGATTTAGCAGTTTAATAATACTAATTAATAGATATGAGTTTCTTACAATAAAAAGATTCATTTATTGTATTATTCAAATTGCTAGTTAATTAAATAGATATAGTTAACATGGTTTAGTTGTTATTTTAAAATGGTGTGCACTTTGTTAAAGAGAATATAGCAATAGCCCTGAGCAAGGTAAGTAACTGTGCAAAAATGTTCCCTCAATGCTTTATTGTTGGAGTAGGTGCCTCTGTCACTCAATACTGACCATAGATCATGTAACATGTATGTGCAGGTCTGAAAAAGATTTTTTTTTTTTTGTGGAAGACAGCAGTAAGCTAAATAAACAAAGCCACTCTTCTACATGTCACTGATGTTTATTCAAGGGAAATTCCACCAAGAGCAGCTAGTTACAGTGTCAACAAGGAATGTAAACAAGATACTAGTGTTTCATTCTAGCAGAAATCAAAGCTGTAGAATGTCAACATTCACACACATTCATATGTGTGTATATATGTCTGCACATGAATGGTCACAAAAACACAGGCATGACAATATAGTTAAGGAGTTCGTTTTGGGTTCAGTCCTACTGCATAATAATAACTTAGATAAGTGTTTCTTCTAGAACTTCTGGCAAACTAAAGCCTTGTGAGTGGATTTAGTTTACAGAAACTGAAAGAAGCCCATCATAAATATGTATGTGTGTGTTTGTCTCCTTGTTTTGGCATCACATGATAGTTATAAATGAGTGTCACAAGTGATCTCCATACAAGTGATATCAATCATTTCCAGTTTCCAATAAAAACTTATCTGACCATGAAGAAATATTATTGTACTTGGTTAAGAGTAACTGTAAGGACATTTGGCCATTGAAAATTTGCTTCAATGAATTTTGTCTGACCTGTGGGAGCCTGGAAAAGTGGATGTCAAAAGTGTGTGTGTGTGTATATGTACCGCACGCGCGCGCGCGCACACATACACACACACACACACAAGTGCACACTAGGCATCTATACAGTTCTGTCTGCAAATTGCACGCAAAAAGTTATTGACTAACCCAGTATTGAACCCAAAACCATGTGGATATGAAGCAAGCTTCTTAATCACACAGTCATGCCTTCATCTGCATCAATTTTAAATTTCAGAATATAGCAGAAACATATATCAAATAAACTATAAATGCTCATAGTCAGAATCTGTACTTCAAATAGCTGCAAAAAATTCAATAGTTTATTAATTTGTTAATGATGCAAGCCTATTAAAAATTTATAAATCATTAAAAACATGTTGAAGAAAACAAATGAAATATAACCTCCTGTCTCTTTAAAACTGGCAAAAAGCTAATAGATTACCACACATTGATAGTAAAAAACAAAATAATCATAAACTTTTATCCTAATTAATTTATTGACTACAGTCTAAATACAGAAACTGACGGTGAAAGGCTAATGGCTAAATAATCAACAAAACGCTACACCACTTTATCTCAATAAACATCTAAGATGGAAAATTTATATCAATAAACTGACAAGGAAACTCTTTCAAGCCATGTAATGGTCACTGAATTTTTTTCTATCTTCTAAAAATTAAAATCTAAATATATACTATGCTATCTACCCTTTCTCTCCTCCATATTGTTCCTTGAACTGAGAATCAAAAGCAAAAAAAAATGCTGTCAGCAAACCTCTATTGTTTGATAACAATGCATTTGTCACCCCAAAATACTTATGCCACATGTGTCAGATATTTTAGATATACTTGCTGTCTTTATTTTCAGTCAAGTTTCTAGAAATATATTTTTGCAGTATTGAGTGTGTTGAAATAAATCTCAACTTCCATTCACATAGAACAATAAATATTTAAGAAATGTCTAAATAATATCAAGAGTCCACAAAAAACAAGTTTTGTATTCTCAGTATTAAATCTTTCAAGTGGCCTCATGTTGTAAAAGGCTGATAGTGTGAAGATTATACTGAAAGTAATGCAAAAGTGGGCATAACTTTTTTTATGAACTGTCACAGAGAATTCAAAGGGCAATATTTATTAACTTTTTTATTCACTGTCACAGAGTATTCAAAGAGTATTATAGTGGAGTAACTCTTCCTCTATGCAAAAGTACAATCAAACAGCAATGCATTGCCGAACTCCATTCCTGAATCCTCTTTGGAAAGCTCAGGTTTGCACTGTTGTATCCAGTCTTTACTGCCGCTATTACCTTGCTTGCATCGTGGAATCATTATTACTGCATTGAAGAATAATGAAGGAGACTTACTATAGAGGAAGGGTTATACTACCATTTTTGTGCAAACTGAACAACCTATATCAGTTAATGAAAGGTCATGCTCATTTTTGCATTACTTTCGACACAGTCATTGCATGAAGAATTCTAAAGAAATGTGACACTGTTAGAAGGAAAATGGGCATCTAATGTGAAAGGTGAATCACAAATTAGCCAAATGTGACTGGATTTCATTGGCATTAGCCCATATACACTGCTAAAACAGCTGCACTGTTATGGAAATGGGATATAAATAAGAATGGATGCTGATTGATAAAGTGCTGCATATTGTTGGGATGGTATTCCTGTTGAAAAGAAACACTTAGGTAAACATGGAAAGAAGTGGCAAGTTATAAAGAAGTGGAGAGATATATCTTAAAACATCAGACTTCATAGAAATGATAAATGATTAAGATGAGCAGCAATATGATGTGCAGTAGACATATTTAAATTATTCTAGCAACATGAAGTGGACATTATGAGAAGAAAGAGGACAAACCATTTTAAATATATATTTAATCTAAATGCAGTATTTTAAGTAGGTGCAAGCATGAAGTGGCTTCAGGGAGAGGAGGTGATATAATTAGTAGTACAGATAGAGTGCAGTACAGCAGAATAAAAATGAAGTTATAGAACAGGCAAAGATGAGCGCTAAGGAGATTATAGATGGGTGGAGGCTGCAAGAATGTAGGAGGAATGTAAGAGATGATAGTGATAAGGATGGAGGAAGTAAGAGGTGCATAAGAGTGAATGAAGGAGTAACAAACAAAAGTGGAGGGTATCAATGAAAATTAGAATAGGAAAGAAGGAGAGATGACTGGTGGTTCAAAAAGGAGATGAAATATATAGCTCTGCTCTCATTTAATCATAGCTGCAGAATAATGAAGTAACCAGAAGAGCAATGCAGAGGTCAGTGATAGGGAGATGAGGAGTAGTAGGGAATGCTTGACAAGAACAACTTAGGTGAGATTCTCAGTTTTATGCCTGAGAGTTCAAAGTAGAGGAATAAAAAGATCCTTAATTTGGAAAACAGTTAAGAATTGGTGACAAGAAGAGCATAAAACTGTAAAGATATTGCCTCAAATAAACACCCATCAACATATGCCAGTAGAGAAAAACAAATGTAAAAGGTATAAACAAATGAGTACAGTGACATCAATAGAATTTAGTGGTGGGGGCATACTTCTGGTGCTTTTGTTATTGACCTTTAGATATATAAAGTGCAAAGCCAGTTTTAGTCATTTTTGACTTCAGACCAATGAAGAAGTAGTTAAATAGACAATAGCAATTAGACAGCTGTCTACAGTTTGTGTAAACACACCTTTTGTAGGAATAAAATAATAAACTAGCCTCTTCAAAAGGAAGTACATTTTATAAATAAACAAGAACACAAAAGAAATTTGATAGACAAAATAAAATATTTGTTAGATAATTATTTATCTTTTGTAAAGAGTAAAAAAATTTTGTTTCCTGCTGTTCAATGAATATTGATATCTGTGTGTGTGTGTGTGTACACATACACAAACATACCACTCTCATTTGCATACTATACATTCAACTCGCTCTTAGTGCTTGTATTTCATTGTAGATTGACTATCATCAAATGGAAATTGTAAGGAGTAAGATTTATGGGAGGAGGGGATTATTATTATTATTATAGTCAGAAGAGAAAGTATTGTTTGTAGATGGAGTGGAATCAGTTGAGAATTTGGCTAAGGCTTTTAAGTATCTCCTTAACTCAGGATTCTGGGTTCAGTTCCTATCTGACTTAAGGTTTATTTTATAAATTACTCTCAAAATTGAGCACAATCATTAATATCTAGATTTTCATAGATCTGGGTTTTATGAAAACCAGATCAAAGATTGATCAGCAAAACAAAATACTCTGGCCTCTTCTATTCCCATTCTTATTTTATGGTGAATTACCTGCTCAGGAATTAGCAAGTAAGAGGTTAAGCATTCCACAAACATGTGTACACTTAATGTGATTTCTCTGGTAGAATCAGCTTGTCATAGTGTATGACAGGGTTGTACATATAAAATCCAGCCAATGGGCTTTGATACAAATTCCATTAACTGAATGGAAACTACAGAGATGGAATGGAAATTGTATGGGAAACCAACAGATATGGATTGACCCAAAGCTATATAAAATGATATTTGTGAGTGAGGGTGTAGTCTTTTTTTAGTTTATTTGAATTTGACAATAATTACTACAAAGAACTTACATGTATAGGTGCGTGTGTATGTGTATAAACACAGATAATTATAAACCATAGCCATCACTCACAAGCAGGTATGATCTTGTAGCATGTATTGCATTTTTGCTGATAATTCTTGGTGTGTATATATTCACAAGCAGACACACTCTCAACCCTCATATAGTTGACCAAGCAGCTCATTGAAAATGTGACAACTGGAGAGAGAGAGAGAGAGAGAGAGAGAGAGAGAGAGAGAGAGAGAAAGAGAGAGAGGTGCGATGCACCACCAGTTGGCTGGTATTCGTTACAGCTGAGTAGACTAGAGGAAGATGGGATAAGGTGCCTTTTCACAAGGAGACATGTTGCCTAGCCCAGGATTGAAACCTACGAACTTAGGATTATGAACCCAACACCTTAACCACAAGGCCACAAGCCTTTACACATAGGTACATACACACATACATATATGTATGTATGTGAGAGAGAGAGAGTGACTTTGTGGAAATTATTCTCAAACCAGCAACTTGGACTCAATACTTGCAGTTGACTTCATTCATGGAACGAAATGGCAAGGTCTGTGTCTATAAACACATACACATACAGAGTGAGGCAAAAGTCACGCACTCTATGGACAATTTATTAAATGTATAATTACACATGAAAATTCTATTTGCTAGCTATTTAATTGTTATATGTGCTGTTCAAAATGCCCCACTTCCTTTTCATAACACATTTCAATTCTGTGCGCACATGATTCATTAACCACCATTGATGTTAGATCGACTGCACTTTTCGGTATGCCACTTTGAGGGTGGCCAGTGACACTACCAGCTTGTTTAAAACGATTGATTAAGCATTCAACAGTTGACTTATCAACTAGAAGTCAGTGTGGATTCTGCCTGTTGAATTCCTCTGTAACAGATCTGTGAGTAGCACCTGCTTTCCCATACATGAACACTAAGGTAACATGATCATCCTTCATAAGTTTTATACCCATCTTACTTCATCAAATTTTTTTCTGCAAATAAGAAAATAGAACAAATTAGACATTTAAAACATTACTAATTAATTAACACCTATAGTATGTAACTTTTGCCTTACCCTGTATATGTGTATGTGTATATGTGTCTCTATTTATATAGACATTTACATTTTGAAGGACAGACACAAGACAGATTACTCAATGCATGAAGTAGAATTAATTTATTTATGATAACGTGGATGATGATTGCTATTTGTCACTGTTATGATCCTTAAAATGTTGGATTGTTGCAACACCCATTTTGGTATACTGTTTACTTAGTAAAACCAGTAAAGACACAACTATCTCTAACCACCTACTTTGTATTCTAGAACTTCATGTACTTCTCTTTACTTACAGTGACTAGGTCATTCCATTTGTCATGTGGGAGGGGTGTACGATTATTACTAATTCCCAACAGTATCTCCCCTTTTAAAGTTTTCTAAGGAAGTGTCTCTTTATTCAGCAATAATTTCTTTTATTCACCCCACTATCCTTTTTTGTGTTTTTTGTTTTCATACAATTTAATATTTTTTGCATTTGACATCTATTTTCAGGAACTTTGTATGTTTTCTTTTCCTCTCTCTTGTATGCCTGGGCTCAATAACCTGCAGAGGCATTGGTACTTGGAACATATTGTACAACCATTTCATTGGTTCCTCCTTTTTTGGTTCGCTTTCCACGAATCTCTTTTTCAGTTGGTTCCTGTGTCTCTTTTGTATGCCTTTTCTACTTTTTATCTAATACATCATTTTACCTATGCATTTGGTAACTACGCCATCTTCCCAACTCTGCTTTCCATTCTTGTATGCCCTCATAAGCATCTTTTTGCCAATTTTAAAGAATCTTGCTATGTCTTCTGAGGCACCTTTTCTTTTCTTGCCAGGTAGCAATTTATCAAAGACTGATTTTACTTTCCTTGCAAACATCAGCTCTGCTGGTGAGCTACCTGCTGGTGTATTCAGATTTGGTGTCACATGGTACACTCTAAAAAATTGTTGTAGAGCTACCTCATCCGTGGCTTCCTTATTTGATTTTCTAAGGGCTCTTTTCAAGGTATCGACAAAACGTTCTGCCTGTCCATTAGATCTGGGATGGTATAGGGCTGTAGTTATATGTTCTACCATGAACGTTTCAGAAAATTTTTAAAATTCACTAGACACAGATTGCGTTCCATTGTCAGACACTATCCTGTCTGGGCTGCCAAATCTTACAAACAATTCATATAAAAAATTTATCACAGCTGAGGAGGTTGGTTTTTCTGCACTTACAAATTTCTAGTTATTTTGAGAAACTATCAACTACCACTACGTAGTAAGAAGCATTGAAAGGACCAGCAAAATCGATGTGTAGCCTCGACCATGGAACATCTACTCTTGAACAATGTTTACTTTTTATCATGGGAAATTTTTCATTTCATTTTGGCTTATATATAGGTGTTCCACTCTGTTTTACTACAATTTTTTGTTTCAGTCTCTCAGCTGCATTCTAACTTACAACTGAACCGACTATATTTCCACACAAAACACTTATGGGAATATTCCATACTTTGAATAGTTCCATCCACTCTGTGCTGAATAAATTAAGTGAACTTTTTAATACACATCTTTGTCTATTTTTTGTTTGACCTCAAAATGTTACATTACATATAAATTCACCAAAAAAATATAATCTTCTTCCCATAACACTATGTGCTACCTTTCTTGATTTAATTAAATTTGACTTACCAACATATTTCCAAGATTTTTTGTTTTCTTTTTATATTTTTGTTTATAATGGTGATATCACTACCAGTGTCTAACTGCATTTTAATGCTTGTATTTTTGATTTTCACCTTCATGACTTTCCTCATCATTATATCATCAGCTTCTTCCAATGACATACCATTTATTCTTTTTCCTTTCTTCTGATGTTTTGTCATCTTCATTCTACAGTGCGTCTTTATATGTCCAATATTACCACAATGAAAGCACTCCGCTTTCTTAAATGGACAGTTTTTCCTTGGGTGTATACCACCACATGCAAAACATGGGTTTATTTCCTGCTTTTTGTCATGTTTTTTAGAAAACACTTTATCTCTATTCTGACTATTTTGCACTTGTTTTACTTGGAAACAATCTTTCCATTCGATTTCCTCTGTGTTCTGTCTTAATTTGATTATCCTTTCACATTCTTCTGGCACTTGTAGTAGGGTTACCTCCTGGTTTTGTTCAAGCTTTGCGAGAACTCTAGTTCTAACTTCTGTGTCCTTCATGGCAGTAAGTCCCTGTGTAAAAAATCAGGCATTTGAACATATCTGGAGTTAATACGTCCAGCTTAAACTTCTCACATCCCCTGCTTACTCTACCAGCATATGTGATGTATTCCTCATCTTTGTTGAACAATGAGCTTTTTCCACTGAGAATTTTACTCAATATATCTATTGTGTCATTAAGGTTTATGACCAAAGGTTTTCTTGAGAGTACGTATTTACCATATTGTTCATGTTCTCTTGCCACCAGTTTTCTCAAGATTAAGTGCATTTTCATTTCATCGTCCTAGTCTTTATTTTTCTTTCTTGAAGGTTTGCTCATATCTTTTGTAGTATGCTTCGAAGGTAACTCCTTTGTGTGGTTCGTATTTGAGCTCTGACTTTCCTGATGACTTCAGTAATTGCAGTACTTGTTGCTGTAATATTATTTGTTGTTGTTGTTGATTCTGTTGTTGTTCTTGCAGCTGTAGCTGCTGCAGTTGTTGTTCTTTCAGTTGCTGTTTTTGCAATTCAAGCAAACCAGCCAACAAATTTTCCATAATTTTAGGGTTTTTTTTTTTTTGTAAAATTCACACAGCAAAACTTTTATGAGTTGTTAATTCTTCTTGATTTGTTAATTCCTTGTCAAGTTTATTAATTCCTTGAGAGTTGTTTAAATCCTTGTTACCACTGTTATAATCCTTAAAATGTTGAGTTGTTATAACGCCCACTTTGGTATACAGTATACTTAGTAAAACCAGTACAGACATGACTATCTCAAATAACTACTACGTGCTCTGGTACATCATGTACTTCACTTTACTCGGTTATTTCCATTCGTCACATGGAAGGAGGGTACCATTATTACTAATTCCTTACAGCAGTGACCAAAATATCTATTTATCTATCTGCATTGTTTGATCATTTTTATGTCCATTTTTCTATGCTTGCATGGGTTGGGTGAATATGACACTAACCCTTACCTTTTTATCAAGTTAGGAATCTATTATTCTACACAGCGTCAGAGGCACAAAGTGTCTAGACAATTTGTTGACAGAAGAAACTAACAACAATACTGTCTACCACACTTTTGTATAAGTGACTGCTGATGTAAGCAAATGCATACACATATACACATATGTGTGTGTGTGTGTGTGTGTGTGTGTGTGTGTGTGTGTGTGTGTGGTAAGTGTTCAGTTTAGAATTATTATGCAATCATGTTTCTTCTTGAATTTTACAGAATGTTGCGATCTTCGGTTTTAAATTGTGCCATTGTTTTGAAACACACAGAAACTCTGGATAAAGGAAAAGCAATCTTTGATCTGTGGCGATATTCCAATAAAAGGTAAAACTTGATTGCATTGTTTGATTTAATGACTGATTTTCATTTTCTTATAACATCATTAACACACGTGTATACACACATTCACACCTTGTAACATGTATATATAAGCAAACAACTACATCTAAAGCATCTTAGCTGCTACTGATACCTGACATATCAGAAATAGCAATCAAATTTCTCTATTGTTCTAAAAACAGAATATGTCTCAACAATATTATAGGCCCCAGGCAAATCAATGCACTGCATCATATAGTGTTTATGTATTAACACCATACATAGATCAGAATTGGGCAGCTGTCCAGAGTTCTCATGCCTTAAGACAACACTGAGGACATGCGAGATATTGAAAAATCAGATACCCATAAAAACAAAACATAATTCTTACCAAAATACTCTTAATCACAATTTTCTTTATTTAAGAGGCAGAAAGAAGAGAAATATCCCATTAACAAACACACACATACTCTGACTTCTAGATTTTTATGTCCTTACCATCCATATTCCTTATGTTAGCATTCAGAACCTGAATTAATTGTGCCTGTTGCTGTTCCATGCTTCTGTGCTTTTTCTCTATATCCGATATTTGTAACTGTTTTAAAGAACTTTTCTAATTTCGTGATATATGGATATGTTATCCATGCTTTAATTTCTTATGACCATATACACAATATGTGACACAATTTCAGTTCTATTCTAGTAGAAACCAGATAGCTTCATACATTTCATTCCTGATTCTCATCATCACCTGGACACATTACTTCTAATTTCAACCTTTTTTATGATCTCTGTGTAGACTTTCAATGATTTTGGCACTGATACATACATTATCATGATGAAGGATAACTTGTCATTTCCAACAACATAGATTCCACAGTTTTGCAGCTGATAACAGTTTAATGGAATGCATCACAAAATGACAAATGCCAACCCTCTACTACACACACATGCACATACAAAATTATTTGTGCAATTTTTTGTCTCTCTTCTCTTTGTTCAGGAAAATGGAGTTTACATTCATATAAGTTTTCTTTATTTGCCATAGTGTTAGATGAGTTTAATCATTTTGTTATCATACTTCTGTTGAAATATATATTACTTATATTTAAATTAATTCTGAAAATAATGAAGAATTTAGGAAAAAAACTTTATTATCATTAAGCTAGTAAAGGCAGTGAGCTGACAGAATCATTAGCACACAAGGCGATGAGCTGGCAGAAATGTTAGCACGCCGGGCGAAATGCTTAGCAGTATTTTGTCTGCTGTTATGTTCTGAGTTCAAATTCCGCCGAGGTCGACTTTGCCTTTCATCCTTTCGGGGTCGATTAAATAAGTACTAGTTACGCACTGGAGTCAATATAATCGATTTAATCCATTTGTCTGTCCTTGTTTGTCCTCTCTGTGTTTAGCCCCTTGTGGGCAATAAAGAAATAAGAATCATTAGCACACTGGGCAAAATATTTAGCAACATTTTTTCTGTCTTTATGTACTGAGTTCAAGTTCTGCTGAGGTCAACTTTGCCTTTTATCCTTTCAGGGTCGATAAATTAAGTACCAGTCTAGCTCTGGGATCAATGTAATCAACTTACTCCTTCTGAGAAATTACTGGCTTTGTGCCAAAATGTGGAACCATTATCAAGTTGGTGTTTGGAACATAACATTAACATGAAATTTTGATGGAAGGTTTTAATTTAGATCACTTTAAAAAAGTAAACTTGTTTCATGGAATCAGGGATGGTCTCGGGTGGGTTGGTATCAAAAGGGCTAAAATGTTTTAAAAGCATCTAATTTCATCAGATGTGGCAATTTGTCCCACCACCACACACACACTTTCAATCCTCTCAGCTGCCACCCTGAATCTGTCCCATAAGAAAAACAAGTTTAATGTATATTGGTAATGGACTGGCTTCAAAATAACATGGCTTAGTATTTCCTTTGAAAAGAATGGTAGTCTTAAAATCTCTTAATCTCCCAAAATATCCTGGGATTTCAATCTCATCAATTAATGATGACCCATCCACATTTATTGCAAACAAGCCATGATTATTTTCTTTTTAAGTCAGAAACGATAATGCTGTGTTCTTATTGGTTTCCACTAATGCATCAAACTTGCCTAAAATTTCAATGTGTGATCCATCAAATTGTTTTAGTATTAGATCATATATTCTTAATTTTCATTTATTCAAATCTGTCCAGAAATTATCAGGTAAGACAAGTTACCTGACTGCTGTTATCACCATGTGCACCTTAACATTAATGAGTTTCACATTGACCACTGCATTATTTTTTCATGCCAGTTACATAAAAACTGGTAAAATATTCATTTTAAATTTCATTAACTATTTGTATAGATTTACATAACCACCTAAAAAGAAATCTTTCTTTTCCATATTTGACGCAAATTTTACCAAATGCTGGTCAGTCTGATGGTGCAGAATTATATCCAGGAGGCAACATAAAATCAGATATTTTTTTCATGTTTCAATCAATATCCAACAGGGACATCCTCAACATCACCTTCACATCTCCATCAATCACTGAGATTCAGAAATCATTTAAAACTGTTGAATGTATTTGACATAGGCATAGCGTTTTGGATTACCCAACTGAAGATATTTTGAAGCTTTTACTTGATGCTCTAATGTTTGCATGCCATCTATGAGTTTTATCCAAATTTTCATCAACTTCTGCACTTCATCTATTATTTCTAGTATCTATATCAAAATAACAAAAATGAACAGAACCAATTTCTTGGAATAATTTGGAATTGATTCAATCCAATTTTAATGCTGTCATAACAATATCTGACTCTTTCAGGAATTATGAATTTCATTTTGGAACAAACTCATGTCACTATTATAAATTTTATACCACCAAAATTCTTTGTTTAAAATACCAGGTGTTACCCCATTACCAAAACTTACAATGAACACCATATCTATTTCTGATAAAAATATAAATCTGTATTTTTTTATCTAATTAGTATTCAAAAGGATTTGTTTTGGCCACAGCAGTAAAGAATCACAGCCAAACTTCTATATTTCTGGGTCATCAAGTGGAAGTTTGTAATTGTTAATTAGTGATGTCATTGTTGTATCGAACTAAGTTCATTTCTGAAAAACAATAGTCTCACATGATGCTTTTATGTTCAGAAGTCTTAATCAACTGAATAACCAAGCCTTGACATTAAACTGGTGACTGTCTTAAATAGTCTTAATTACCATGTAATTATTAGCATAATGATTGTATCACAGATTCAAAGATCTGGCTTTTGACAATCACCTTACTTCAAATTAAATGATAATGATTCTGATGTTTTTTTTTAATCTCTCTTCCCCTATTCTCATTGTCATCTTTTTTAATCATGATTTTGTGTGAAAATATTTCTTTGTTTCAGTTTTACATCAAGCACCCTAATATTTCAACAACTGCACCACTATCATATAAGATATTAATAGTGTCAGTGATATGTAATTGTATCACATTTCTAGATAGCATTAACACAACTCACTGTCAATTATAATCTCCATTCTCAACAATAATGGTGGTCTTGTTCTGTAATTCACCCTTATTTCTTCAACTTTTCCTAATCCATTTATAGTTTTCTTCTCTATTTCTAACACATTCTAAGCACATAATCTATATTTATTATTAGTGGTAATATCATCTGCCTCCTTTGTCTTTATCATTCCTGTGTTGATATAGTTGTTTTCTTTAACTATTTATATACAATAAAGCAAATAGTAGCATCCAAAGGCACTAGTGATGGTCTGTATTCACAATTACTAAGTGTAAATAGTTCAGAAGTGGAATAAATTGTTTTTCCATGAAGGAGAGGAAAAGCTATTTCACTCTTCTTACACCAATTATCATCATCATTTTAACACTTTTTTCTTTGTCAGCTGTGTTGACTATGTAACACAATATCCACCTTTTTGATTTTTCCTCACGGTGTCAACTTTGCCTTTTATCCTTTCCAGGCTTTTAAAGTACTGGAAAAGTTCTTATATCCTTTGTAAGACAGTTGCTTATGACTGGGCAAATATAAGTGCTAGTGTAGTTGCAAGTTGAGATAAATTTGATAAAATATTGGTCAAGGACTGGGGTCAATTTAGCACTCTCATTAAGCATTCTCAACATAAATGGAATTATAATAGCAGACAAAACCTCTTTTAGGCTGAGTATTACCATTCTTCCCATGTCTTCTCTTTGTATTATAAATTTCTAATCCAGTACTCATTGAGGCTTCATATCACATGCCCATGCTAGCACAATTTTCTCTGCTAAACACAAATTCTCTCCATCCAGTCAGGATCAACATTTCCAGTCGATTTGTCTAACAAAATGCCTTGTGAGATATTGTCATTGCTCTTTACTTTCTGATTTCACATAATACTAAGATTCCCTTGATCTTTCATACTTTTGCACAGATAAAATTGAATACCAATCCAAAGTTTGGGTCAGTCTTAAATGAGTAAAGAAAGTATCCTCTAAAATATGAGGTTTTGTGCCTTATGTTAGGAATCAGTGCTACATATCAACCAAGTCATGCTCTTTCAATTTCACTTTTCCAGGTTTATTTCATTTTATTCTATCAAAAGATTTCTGGACTAGTTCTATAGCATACCAACAAATGACAGCACATGGTTGCATGTGCAGTGAGAGCTAGCAGTCATCTTCATGAGGCTATTTGCTGAGTGATATTGCTGTGTTTACTTTGCAAGTTGTGAAATTTGTGTTTTTGTAATCATATGTATGCTGTAGTCTGCGATTTTTGTCATGGACAAGAAGTTGGAACAAAGAGCCAACGTGAAATTTTACGTTAAACTTGGGAAGTCTACTACAGAAACATTGAGCATGCTACAACAAGCTTATGGCAAGATGGTAATGGGTCGTACACAATGTTTTGAGTAGCACAGGCCCTTCAAAAGTGGAAGAACATCCTTGGAAGATGATGAGTGATCTGGAAGACCTGCCACAAGCATCACTCCCAGAAATGTGGAGAAAAGTCATCAGTTTGTGCACGAGGATCGTTGGAAGATAACCAAACAACATTGCTGATGTTGTTGGCCTGTGATACAGGCCCTTGCAGGCAGTCCTAATGTCTGAATTGAATATGCAGCATGCCAAGTTTGTCCCCTGTCTACTAACCAATGAGCAGAAAAAAGCATTGTGTTGAAGTCTGTCAAGATCTCTGTCAGCAAGCCACTGATGACTCATCCTTCATGTTGAAGATCATCACCGGTGGGGACAGTTGGGTCTTCAGGTATGACCCCTGAGATGAAGCCGCAGTCATAACAATGGAAGACCACAGAAAGCACAACAGATCCACAGTTTAATCAAGAGCATACTCATCGTTTTTTCAACATCTTCAGTATTGTGCATCAAGAATTCATCCCCTAGGGCCAGACCATCATTCTTGAGATCTACTGCAAAGTTTTGAAGCATTTGAGAAGGTCATTTCACAAAAGTGACTGGATTTGTGGAGCACACACTCATTCGTGAGTTTCTCACCAAAAACCAACATGATATCACTTCCATGGTGCATTTTACATGCCACCAGCACGGGATCCAGTCAGGCAGCATTGGCAACGACACACACTCAAATAGTGCATTTTACATGCCACCAGCACAGGAGCCAGTCAGGTGGATTCCAAAAGTAGCAGGAATGCTGGGACTATAGTACTACTGTGTAAAGTGACTATTTCAAAGAAGATGATGTTAAAACTTAGGTAAATAAGTTATTCTTTTTATTAAATATAACTAGTTCTGGAACCTTTTTATACAACCCTGGTGAGTAAGTTTGGTAGATGGAAACTGAAAAGAAGCCTGTCATTTATGTAAGTGTGTGTTAGAGAGAGAGAGAGAGAGAGAGAGAGAGAGAGAGGATATGTATGCATGTGTTGCCTTGTGTTGACATCACATGCTAAATGAAAACAAATCAGACAAATCATGCCATCATACAAATGGTATCATTTATTTGCAATTTTGTGTTGCAAATGTTCAAACTAGGGGAACATGTTGCCTTGCTTGGAAACATGAGGATTGGCAACAAGAGCTATATATATATATATATATATATATATATATACATATACATCTGTCTTATGGAATTCTTTTCTGTCACCATAGATAAACCTATGACTTTGGTAGAGGACATATGCTTTCAATAGATTGTACTATAACAAGCAGGTCATCAGTATATAAAAGCTCCCGAAGAATGGTCAATTGTGACCTCTTTTGGTAGAGTCTCAAGAACTTTATTAAATAAAAAGAAGCTAAAGACACAGTCTTGTTGGACATCTACTTTTATATCAAATACCTTAATATAAAGTCATTGCTTCCTCTTACCTTCCCTACACTCTTGTACATCACTTATACAGCTCTTGCAAACCATTTATCTACACCTAGTTTCCTCAGAATGTACTAGGCTATACAGATGACTTAAGGAAAGACTGTAACCAGTCCAATATATGCAGTGTTGTTTCTTACCTAAGGACTTCTAGAAGTATCTCATTAATTTCATTATAACCCAAACACAGAAATTACCACTTTGTGTTTTTTTCAACCAATGCTACCCATAACTAACTTTTGCTAAACATTTGATATCTATTTCCAGAACTGTCTAACTGTTTGTCAGTTAATCATCATCAACATCATCATCATTTACAGGAACTGGCCAGCTGGAGAGCTGCCCAGGCTACAATTGTCTGTTTTAGCATGGTTGCTATGGCTGGATACCTTTCCTAACACCAACCACTTTACAGAGTGCTTTTTATATTGCACTGGTATAGGTGCAACTACATGGCACGTGTGATTTTTACGTGGTGCTGACACAAGTGCTCTATACATGGTACCAGCACAAGTTCCTTCTACATGGTCCCAGAACAAGCGCTGTTTACGTGTCAGTGGCATGCTTTTTACATTGTTCTGACATGGGCTGTAATGGTCACAGTTTTACTTTGCTTGATATGACTTCCCAAGCACAGCAAATTACCATAGGTCACAAAAACCATTGTTTTTCCCACCTTTTCATTTGATTTGAGATGGCCATAAAAGAAAAAATATATCCAGCATTTTCATCATTCAGAGTAAATTCCCTTTTGCGACCATCACTGAAAAATGAGTATTGCTTTGTAATATGTAACATACTTCACTAATTGTTTTAGGTGCCTATGTAGTTATAAACAGGCATAAACACCCTCTTAACCTTCCTACCTTTGACCCACTAGAACATCGAAGATGTAACAGATAACAGGAGAGAGGAGTGCATCAGCACTTGTCTGATATTCATTTTCAGTTGACTATACTGGAGCAGTGTGAAATGAAGTGTCTTGTTCAATAACACTGCCCATGCAGAAATCAAAACTATGACCCAACACCCTTACATAAAAGCCCCTTTAAAAGAAAGAAAAAATTTAGAACAGAGGAACTAAAAGAGATAAAGTGAAAATTTTTATTTTTATTTGTTGATATCAGCTAAATCAGAGGAGCTGAAAACTTTGTTGACTGCAATTAATTTAGAAAGAATTAGATATCGTACTGTAAGTCTAACTCTATTAGTGAGAAAGATAAGCTCTAGTATAAGTGTAATTTCTAAGTGTGTTAGTTGTACTTCTAATGCTCACCTACATATATAAGGATCTATATGTGTGGGAATGTAGATAGATAAATAAATAAATTGACAGACAGATATAGATTCAGACAGACAGTAAAAAACTAAAATGTGGAACATTATGAGATAAGAAAGGAATAAAAAAACAAATAATATATAAAGTTAAATAAATAAAATGTAGCTGAAAAATCAAAGAATATGTACAATGAAAATAGATACACCAGGATCTGTGTAAACAGAGACACATGTTTTGGGTTATTAAACAGGATTATTTCTCCATACTTAAAGGTTTTGAGCAGTTGATATTACTCATCTGTACTCAACTGTGTGTCTGAAATAATTACTATGGACTGGACATACTGATAATACAGTGTGTGTGTGCGTGTAAATGTAGGTGTGGCTGTAATAAGAAGCTTGCTTCCTAACCACATGTTTCTGGGTTCAGTCCCAGCCTCGGGCCAACTAAAGCCTTGTGAGTGTATTTAGTAGATGAAAACTGAAAGAAACCTATCATATACAGGATGGGTAAAAAGTAAGTAGGCATTAAAAATTTGTAATAAAATCTATATTCCTTTTACAAATTTATTGAAACAAATGATACATTTTCTTTATTACATGGGAAAAATGAAGTAAATCTTCATATTTCAACGTAAGCACCAGTGGCGTCATCCAGTTTCCTCAAAAGGACAGGGATGGAAGGAACAACCTTAAGAAGGACATTGTTTGGGACATCATTGAGAACCTCCTGAATCTGTGTCTCCCAGTCTTCCAGTGTAGGAGGTTTTGTCTTGTACACCTCCTCTTTTGTGTAACCCTAACAGATAAAAATCACATGGAGTGAGATCTGGACTTCTTGGAGGTCTGGACTTCTGGACTTCTGCGGTCACATGCTCCTGCATATGATGGATTTTCCAAAGACAAAAATTCAATTCTTTATGCAACAGTGTATGTAGTGTGTGTCTTGTTAGTCCACTTTCACAAGCTGCTTGATGTGTTGATTTTTGTGGGCTGTGATCAAACATTTCCTGCACTCTTGCCACATTCTTCCCTGATCAGGATGTGGTTGGACAGCCACTTCTTCTTGCATCGTTCATAGAGCCCATGGTCATCAGCTTTGCATGACAACTTTTTATTGTCTCCAGATGTAGTGTTGCATGCTTACCTTTCCATGCACCTCACCATCTCTGAATCAAAACAATGGAATTCCACATTTCATAGCATGCTGCTATCTTAGCTTGTTCCTGAACAGTCAAGTGACCAGCCATCTCGAAAATAGGAAATAAGACAATAAGAAAATAAGATATCTCCATTAGCATTGTCTGTTTAAAAAATGTTTTCAGCATGATTTCAGTGATACTAAAAATTCTATAAGCAATTTCTAATGCCTAGTTACTTTCCACCCACCCTGTATATACATATATATATATATCCAAACTTTTAAATTTTTAAATTTAAGAGAGAGATTTGATGCTAACATCCATTATAAATGTAATTTATTCCTATGTCAACATTTCTGTATAAAGCTATATTTGACCGTCAAATTTAAGTCAAACATATAAGTTGCCATACACGTCTTCAGGGAATAACATTTGAGAATAAACAAATCAAACAAAAAATCAAAAATTGGAGATCAATGACTTTTTTATTTTTGTCCCTTTCTAAACTAAAGTCTATTAAGGGGAGGCAACCCCTTGCCATATTATGGGAAATGTTCACAATTTTTTACTCAAAACTCTATTCTAATAGGAATTAAATTATATTATCCTAGGAGCTATTGTAAAGCCCACAATTGCTATTGGTAAATTGTACATTGATATGCCTGCCTTAAGAGCTAATATGATACTGCATTGTACTATAAAATATAGATTATAAATGACCCTCAATTACAATAGGAATTATTATCTCTAGGAGCTTTTTCAAAAACCACAGCTGCTATATGTAAGTTACATATTAATATATTAATATGGCCTGCTTTAGGGCCTAATATTATACCCTATGCACTCTAGGTTATAAATTATAAACAATTTTCCACTAGAATGAAGATCTATAGTGTGTTATCATACCTGTAGGAGGTTATGCAAAACCCACAATTGCTATTGTCAAGTTATACATTTATATGGCCTGCCTTAAGATCTAATATCACACTATATTGTACTATAAGTTATAAATAAGTCTCCATTATAATGGAATCCATATTAAATTGTCCCTAGAAGTTTATGGCAAAACCACAGCCGCTATTTGTAACTTTAATATTTTAATATGGCCTGCCTTAATATCTAATATTATATTATTATTATTATTATACTACAATCAGTTTCAATATAGTAAACCTTCTCTTTGTAACCTGCTCTATTTAATGCTGAATTATAGAATTGAGCTTCATTATTAAAAATCCTATTATTAGCAGATAATCTGGAGAGTCTTAATGAAATATTTTAAACTAAATTATCAATAATACCTCTAGGATGGTTACTACAATGTACTATAGATTATAGTCAATTCTCTGTTACAATGGAACTCAATCCTCAATTGTCACTAGGAGTTTTAGTAAAGACCACAACTGCTATTGGTAAATTATACACTAATGTGGCCTACCTTAAGACCTAAACTTATATTGTAATTTACTATAAATTATAGCTAATCTTCAACTACCATGGGAATCCATACTATATTATCTTTAGAGGCTTTTACAAAATCCCTGCTGCTATTGGTAAATTATATTAGTATGACCTGTCTAGAGACTAACTACTACGGTATACTGTACTATAATACCCTGTCATATTGCAATTTTATTTAAACCAGCGAAAAGTGTGTCCTAAAAAATGTGTACATTTTAGAGCATTATTTGTTAGTTTATTTATCAACTTACCCTTAAAGAATAATATGTGATAAAGTTCTAAGGTACATAACGAACAGTATTTCCTACCCTTATCGTACGGGAATGACCTTGCGATAACCGACCATTGAAACGAATATCGCTTTTTTTGTTCTTTGAGTTCCCAGATGAATTTACTAAGGCTAGTGCTTGCTATTTTACTTCTATCTCTAAAGGTACTATAATGATTAGATATTCTTTTACAGATTTGTCCCGAAGTACACCCCGGGTATCGCTTAACATCTGTCTGAGTCCTTACCTTACATTGATAAACTACATTTCTAACTCTCACATTAGGGCCTTCAAATTTCAATCTTCTAGGGTTGATCTCTGTTACTGTAATCAAATTCCGATTATTACTATCATTATCACTATTATTAATACCGCCATTATGATTATTATTATTATTATTATTATTACCATTTATATCAGGGTTCATATCGCTATCCACCCCTATTTCTTTAGATTTCAGTATTTTAAAATTATGGATATATAACCAAGGAGAACGATCCCTAAGGAGTCTAATTTAGACTTTTTTGCGGTGAAATCTCCTGCTAAATTGGTAACGATTACATAATTTTCTATGAAAAATTATATATATATATATATATATATATATATATATATATATTTGTGTGTGTGTGTGTGTGTGTGGGTGGGTGGGTGTGTGTGTCTTAGTGTCTGTGTTTAACCCACCACCACTGCTTAGCAACTGATGCTATTGTGTTTACATACCCATAACTTAGAGGTTTGGCAAAATGGACCAACAGAATATGTACCAGGTTAAAAAAACAAATTGATAAATATTAGTGTCAAATCTTTCAACTAAAAATTCTTCAAGACGGTGCCCTAGCATGGTTACAGTCTAATGACTGAAACAAGTAAAGGATAAAGAATATATATATATATATATATATATACACATATGTGTGTTTCTATATATGTTTATATGTATATATTTGCGTGTTTATGTATAGGTGTTTGTATGTATGTGTCAGGTTATGTATGTGTATATGAGAATAGATGTGTCAATTCCATCATCACAGTTTTAATGTCTATTTTTCCATGCTTGTATGGGTCAGATGATAATACATTAGAGCAAAGTTTTTCTACAGTTGGATGTCCTTCATGACATCAAGGATGTCATGAAGGGCATCCAACTGTAGAAAGGATGAAAGGCAAAGTCGACCTCGACGGAATTTGAACTCAGAACGTAATGGCAGACGAAATACCGATAAGCATTTCGCTCGGCATGCTAACGTTTCTGCCAGTTTGTCTTCTTTCAGTTTCTGTCTACTAAATCCACTCACAAGGCTTTGGTTGGCATGACGCTATGGCATAGACATACCACAGTCATAAAGACACACAAACATATATATATGTATATTACAACAAAATTTTTATATAGAGTTACCCAAGATTTCACACCCACAAAGCCAAAGACTTGTAGATAGCTCGTCAGACTCTACATGACTATAAAATTTTAAAATATCTACATCGCAGAGGTGAGGAAATGCTCAGAACTCAAGGAATACGGAATAATGTTAATGAGTACGGGTTATCCTCCCTTAATCAGAGGGGAAAAAATCCTTTATAGAGTTGGAGAGGCCTAACAAGCAAACGGGGAGATCCAGTTTCCTGGTAAGTAACACTTAAAGTGGACACATTTAGAAAACACTTCTTTATGGCTGTTTAATGTGCCAGGCTTCTTAAAGTCCTTAGGAATTTTGGTTCCCTCTGTGATGCAAATCTTGCAATGGCCACTTCCATTAACATACGGGACAAGAAAATCAATTAATTTCCACCTGACATCACACAGGATCCTTTGATCTTTGAGGTGTCACACATGGCGAGTCAGGGATGTGATAAACCATCTTTCTGGGATTCTGAAGGATGACTGGTGGTTAAGAAAATGTTTGAATGAAGTACTCACTGAATCAATATATTTATAAACAGGAGATGTGGCCTTATTCACACACCTAGTAACATATGGCATGGGGCTGGTCATCCCATCGGTGTTGAAGATGAATGTTTCATCCTCATCTGAGGTGGCAGAACTGGAAACGGCAGATACCTCCTCCAAGTCATTTATTCTGAATAGGTCATTATTTCCAGGTGCAGCGTGTGTACTGGTCACTATCTGCCTCTATGGTTTGTTCATTATCCATGGTAGTGGTACCAGGATCTTCAGTGATGCTGGTCCCAGTTTGGTTATTATCTCTGGGTGTGGCAACTATATTGGTATGAGACCTGGTTAATCTGCTAATGATATTGCTGTTCGATGTTACATTGCTGTTATTACGGATATTAGGTCTGGATATCGCTGTAGCCTTATATATTACCCCTTCAGCCTTGCCCTGGCCTCCTACTGGACAGTTATATACCCTGCAAGAGCAACTTACCTCCTCCCTTGTATTGTGGGTACTTGATAAAATGTTTTTTATGTTAGGTGCACAAATAAAGGAAACTCTTAAGTTGTGCCTGTTAAACAAATGCCTGTATCTATGTGTGTGTGTAAAATATTTGTCTATTAATTTAAGGAAAATCTTTCCCATACAAGTCTGGACGTTGAGTGAGAAGGGTGGAGCAGACCAAATCACATTTCTGCAACGCTTCCTTTTCTGGGTGCTAGAGTTAGGTATGTAGGAGATGTGGTCCTTAAACCCACTTGATGCCAGTGTCTCATTGTAGTAGGGGACAACAGCATCGAAGATATCTTGGCTCGAGGGTAGATTCGAGATCCTCTTGCTTACAACTTTCATTAGGTTCTTGAAAACTATAAGGTGGGGGGGGGGGCAGGAGTCTGTGCTAATATAAGACAGTCTCTCATTTGGCTTGTGATAGGGCCTGTATGTAACAGAGCCCAGATTTAAAATAACATCTAAAAAAAGTCCATCTAATGTGTGGCCATTGGCTCCTCTAGAGATGGCTAAGGTGTCATCTCTGTTGAGGCTGAAGACTATAGTAGAAGACTCCAAGGTGCCACACTGTAGGACTGAACCTGGAACCATTTGGTCAGGAAGCAAACTAACTCATGCAGCATGTCAAGACATGCCAAAGAGCCCAAACATGTCTTTGCAGTTAACTCTAAGCAAATGACACCCTTTTTGAGTCAGTGAGGTTTTTACTTACAAATAGCTAACAATGTGTGTGTGGACATTTACTAGAAATACATGAGTGAAACATAATACTTCAATCTGCATACAAGGTCAATGGCTCTGATTGAAAACTTCTAACTAGTACCATTGTGACCTGTTCAAATCATGCAAGCATGAAAAGTGGATGTAAAATAATGATGTTTCCATGCAAAGTGCAATGTGCTTCATACACACCAGGTTTACATGTATGATGTAGAACCTGCTATAATTATGCATCAGTAAACAAAATTATTTACTTGTATCTAAAATCGCCTTACACATATGTGTATTCAGCACTAAGCATTGTTGGATTGATGCATGAAAACAAATTATTTTATGCACAAACAGATGCACATGCGTATATATGTGTCTACATGTGTTTATATATATATATATATATGTGTGTGTGCATTTGTATATTTGTGTATATGTATCTATATGTACATGTGTATGTTTGTATATATGTGTATAAATGTATGTATACATACACACATACAAACATACATTTATACACATATACAAACATACACACAGATATATAGATACATGTATGCAAACATATATAAACACACACATATACATGCATATGTGTTTGTGCACAATTACTACATAGGTGATTATGTACATTAAATCTAATATAAATTACCAATTTTACATTGGAGATTTGGTGTACATAAAGACGTACATAGACTTTGTGTATACATACACATGTATACCCATATGTATATATATATGTGCATGTGTGTGTATTTGTGTGTGCTTCTATGATTATAAGATATGACATTATAGACTTAATGTCTCTCTCTCTGATTCTATAAATGCACTAAAGCAATACCGAAAGTTTCCAAACTGGCGTATCGAGATAATTCTCAGTGCACTCAACTTGCACTGCTATTATCAAGGTGTCATTCTTTATAGACAACCAGTATTCACTGACTTGAGTGATGAGAAGATTTTCTCATGATTGACTAAAAGACTTGTTATTGTCATCGCTACCCCTATCATCTTCTTTCTTCCTCCTCTCTTTCTTTCTCTGTCATTTTTTTGTCTGCTGCTATTGATATGGAAAACAGTTGGTAACTTGGAAGTTTTTGAAATAAAATTCTGATGAAGAACAAAAAGACTTACTATAGAAAAGGAACGATCAGATAGATGAAAATGTAGACACTATAAAGCAATAAAATATTCAAGTTTCCTATGATATCATCATCGTCATTGTCATCATTTTTATGTTCACTTTTCTATGCTCGCCTAAGCTGAACAGTGTCCTTGCCAGTACGGTGTCTTGCTATTTGTTGCATTTCTTTGTGATTTCTATTGTGAGATTCAACAATCTGAGATCAATCTACACCACTGTTGCCTTTGACTCTTTTGGCCTTCCTCTTCCACAGCTTCTTTCAACTTAGATTTCCAAGCTCTTCTTTACCTATCCATTATCCATACACATGATCTATCTATAACAACGCAGTTACCTCTCTTTCACACTGCAATCAATTCCTCTTATATCCAGTTTATCTCTTAGCTCATCTGTACCATATTGTTCATGTGTATGTGTATATGTATCCATATGTGCACATGTACACAAGAATTATGTTCATTAAATTTATGCACACTTGTGTATATCATCACCACTCGTCATCCATTTTACCATTATTGCATAAATCTGACAGAATTTGTTGAGGCAGATTTTCTTTGACTGGATGCCTTTCCTGTCATCATCCCTCAACTATTTTTAAGCAAGAAAGGTTTGTCCACTGCAGCCCTAATGTGTGTTTGCTGTAGCTCTTTGGTATGTGCCTTGCAGCTCTATGGATTGTCTCCAGCTGTTCTGGGATTTACCAAGTACTTTGTTGAAGGAACTTTGCAAAGCAATTTTCTCTTATATATTAAATTATTGTGAATAATACGGCCCCTGTCCGCTCCCTGTCACATCACAATCTTTCTTTCTCTCTCTCTCTCTCTCTCTCTCTCTCTCTCTCTTCATCTGAGGTAGCTATGTTTCTCTTCTAATGCAAGACATTTTTTCTGCCTCTCAATACTACTCCCCACCCCAGTTGAGAAGTCATGTCCTGCAAGTTACTTTGTGACCTCATTGCTGGTGGTGGTTGGCATTAAGAAGGGTATCAAACCATAGAGACCATGATAAAGCAGACATTGAAGATCAGTGCAGTATTCTGACATGCCAATTCTTATCAAACCCTTAATGATGATGATGGTGATTTCCCATCTAAAATATCATGAAAAGATATTAGCAAGCCTATGTGGTTAAGGTGGTGCAGTAGTGGCTGTGTAGTTAAAATGTTTGCTTCACAACCACACAATTTCAGGTTCAGTTCCACTACATAGCACTTTGGGCCAGTGTTCTCTATTGGCCCAGCCCAACTTATGCATTATGTGTGAATTTAGTAAATGAAAACATAGGCTGACTATGAAGAGTGATGCTAGAGCTGTGAAATTTTGTCTGTATTAATTTCAGCTCTTCTTATTAATAACTGCATTGTTTTTTCCAGGTAAACTAACATCTCACTGTTCAAAGAAGACTTAAAAAGTAATTAACTAGTAGTGGCATCTGAAAATGTACAAAATTTGGCACCATGATGTTATCAAGTACTTGCAGAAGAAGAGAAGCCCCCTACGACATTCATGTTGACATTCTTGCTACATTAGATGTTACTTCAGTTTTATCAAAAGTACAATAGTGAGCAATTGGATTTAGGAGGGGGTATGGAGAGTCTTGGAGATGACCAAGGTCTTGATGTCTTGTGACTGCCACCACTGAAGGAAACATTGATCATGTTTACCACATGATGATGGATGACAGGCAATTGACTATATATTAAATAGCCCACACTATTAGCATGTTTTGTGAGATAGTTGAGAATGTTCTGCACAATGAACTTAACATGCTGAAGATTTCTGCCATGTCTTCTGACACCTGGTTGATCACATCACAAGAAAATTTGACATTGTTTAAAGTATATCCAGCAGCTTTTCTTGGATGTTTCCTCAGCCAGGACAAGTGTTGGGTTCATCCTTTTGAGCCAGAGATAAAGAGAAAATTTATGCAGTGGAAAAATTCCTCCTCACCTGCTCCAAACATGGCCAAGGTCGTTTCATTTGTAGAGAGGGTGATGGCCTCAGTTTTGGGGGATGCAAAAAGCATTGTGTTTATTGACTATCTTCAAAAATGCAACACCATCAACGGAAAGTACTATGCCAACTTACTGAGGCAGTTACAAAAGGCTATCAAGACCAAATGTCCAGGAAAACTGATGAAAGGGATCTTGTTTGAACAGGACAATGCTCCAGCACACAAGTCCTTAGTTTCAATGGCTGCTCTGCATGACCATGGTTTTGAACTGGTTGATCATGCTCTCTATTCTCTTGATTTGGCTCCAGTATTTCAGCGATGATGACATCATTTTTACTGTTGATGACGCTTTTGAGCAACAGGATGAAAGCTCTTTCACTAATGGGATCTAAGCACTGCAACACCAATGACAGAAGTGTGTAGACTACAAGGGGAACTATGTTGAAAAATAAACCTCATTTGGCCACATTCCATTAAAGTATCTCAGTCAGCCTATAAACCTTTCAGTCAATTCTCATAGGCCCATTACGTGTGTGTGTTAATTACTTTTGTCACCTTGCAGTTTGGCAACTGATTACATTCCTAGCAACAAGTAAATATGAGCAATAGAATAAGTAATCTTTCAATAACAATATCCTCTTCTTGCCATTCTATTCTTTGTGGCCAGTGTGACTAAGGATAGCTGTACATCTCTTCAGCTCACTGTAATTTACTTCCAACATAACTAGGGGTGCTACAGAACTTATCTGACCCTCTGTCCGATACTTTACTCCTCCCAATCTTATATATACACCTTTATTTCTTATCACTGTCTTGAGTTATATCCTTAAGGGACCTCATCAGACATGAAAGTACTCCCACACTATCTATACTCAATCATTTGGTATCAACATCCATTATTTACTTTCACCTTTTATCCACTTCTTGCTATCCTTCATTCTCTCACCCCTATCCTTTATACAGTAACCCCTTGCCATATCGTGGTTCACCTAGCACGCACTCAGTACATCACGGATTTTTCTGGTTAATATATATAAATTTATATCGCAGACTCTTCAATATATCCAGGTTTCAGAGGCTGTTAGGTATTTAT
Source organism: Octopus bimaculoides (assembly GCF_046866305.1). Lineage (NCBI taxonomy): Eukaryota > Metazoa > Mollusca > Cephalopoda > Octopoda > Octopodidae > Octopus > Octopus bimaculoides. Next base: position 40,114,189 of record NC_142936.1, read on the forward strand.
ATTTTTTTAGATTTTAATTATTTCTGTGGGAGGTTTTGGATTGTAACAACCATGATAGTCAAGGGATTACTTTTGAGCTGATGCCATGAAAAAAAAAATTACAACATACCCAGTGCATTTTGTAAAGTTACTGGCATTAGGAAGGGAATCCAGTCATAGAAACCAAGCCAGAAATGAAACTTAGAGCATGATAAGGTTTCTCGACCAATCTACTTTTGGGATATAGAAATGGCCCATCCAGCATATGCTAGCATGAAAACCAGGTGTAAAACAGCAAGGATAATGATGAAGTTGATATCAATGTAACTTTTACAAATCTAAATTTCTATGGTAATAAATAATGTATTGATAATTATACCAACTTATTCTGATTGGTCAAACTCTCATAGGATCATAAATGTATGATTTGGCTAAAGTTAGTAAATTTATTAATATATAGCTAATTTCATATCAGTTTTAACAAATTGGGATTTGTTAAAACTGGTAGGTATTCATGTGAGTTCTGCTGACTTCTAATCAGAAATTAAAATTAGTCAGCTGTAACTAATCAATGTAATTATTCAGCTAATATTCAAGTATCCTTAGTGGAGAGGAATAATTCATTAATGTAGGGTACTCTGAAGAAAGAAAGTAGTTTATAGAAAATTCTCAGCCCCAGATTATTTCTGATAAAGCAGATCTACGACCAATTGCATACTCACAATAACTGTCACATCTTTTTAGACTACACAATTCAATGCGTTCTTTGTGTTTTTAAGACAGTAGAATGTGGTTTAAGAGAAATTTGGTTGTTATTTCTAGCAAGCTAGCCAATGGTTAGGGTGTTACACTCACAATCGCAAGTTCATGGTTTCAATTCCTAGACTGGGTGGTGCATTGTGTTCTTGAGCAAAACACTTTATCTCACATTGCTCTACAATCACTTTGACACCTGACATGTGGTATACCATGCACCTGTTCAGGCAACATCAATATCATGGAGAGAGTGAGCTAATTTACAGTACATACATTTGATCACTATAAACAAATCATTTGTGTAGGGGTCATTTAGCAAAAGCTGAACGCTCTTTGACAGGAAAGATCTTCAAAGGTATATATATAAATAAATATATATATATATATATATATATATATATATATATATATATATATATATATATATATATGGTGTGTGTCTGTGTTTATATATATATATATATATATATATATATTGTTTAACGTCCGCTTTCCATGCTAGCATGGGTTATATATATAAACACACACACACACACACACACACACACACACCATGAAGGTCATCTTTCAGTTTCCAGCTATGATATTCACTCACAAGGTTTTGGTTAGTCTGAGTTATAGCAGAAGACACTTGCCTAAGGTGACATGCAGTGAGACTGAATCTGAAACCTTGTGGTTGAAACTTAACCACACAACTATGCCTGCATCTTGACAGCACATGATATCTGTAAGCATCATACAAGCAGTGTTCTTCATTTCCAGTCTTTCGTGAGAAACATTACCTCACTTGAGGTCATAGAGAAATATTACCTCACTTGCAAACAGATGAAGGTTAGCAACAGAAAGGGCATCCAGTTATATAAAATCTGCCTTAACTCTTTAGCTTTTAATATGACTACATATTTTATCTGTTTTATGTCCAATTCAAATAGATCCTGCTTCTTACATCTTCCCTGCAATTTCATTCTAAAAATAATCATATTGAAATCTCAAAGTTATGAGATAATACAGAATTAGTTCAAAAAATATGAATAAATATTACGTTTGAAAGAGTAATCTAAATGCTAAAGGGTTAAATTTTATCTGACCCATGCCAGTATGAAAAAGTAGTCATTAAAATGATAATGTGTGTGTGTGTGTATGAGTGTGTGTATGTAATATATATGTATGTGTGTAGATATGTATATGTATGTGTGTAGATATGTATATGTGTGTGTGTATGTACATATATATGTTTGTATGTATATGCATAAATATATATGTGTATAAGACAGTATGTATATATGTATGCATGTATGTGCAAACTTGCAGTATAAGTTAAAACTTAGATTTGTAAAGAAAACAAGCATGCAATATGGCAATGAAGCATCGTTTTAGATGTTCTGGCAATTTTTAAGATTATGTTCTTCTGTATCCCCACTGTCCTTTGAATCAGTTCACCTATATTCACCCTGCACTGAACCTTAAGGGTATATCTCAACACATCACTACTACTACTCACTTGCTCCCTCCCTCTGTCTTTCTTTGTAACTCTCACTTTCTCTCCTCTCTTTTCCAACTGATGTATCCATGCATCTCCTTTACAGCAAGACACCTATCTCTATCCTTCTATTATACTTTATAACCTCACATCAACTGGCAGAAAGCCATTCAACTCAGTACTACCCCCATCTCCCAGTCGAGGGGGTTTTTGTCAGTAAAGTGGTTGGCATTAGGGAGAGCATTCAGCCGTAGAAACCATGCCAAAACAGGTAATAGAACTTAGCACAGTCCTTTGGCTTGTCAGCTCCTGTCAAACCATTCAACCCATGACAGCATGGAAAACGGATGTTAAATGGTGATGATGATGATTGATGATGTTACAATTCAAATATATTCAAAATGGAATGTTTACTATTTTCGAATGAATTATTTAAAATTAAAGTTTATGGAAAGAAATTGTACTTGAGTAACTGATTGATTATCTTTTAAATATGAGCAGATTAAATTAAAACTGTCTGCTTAAATATTCATTATTGCAAAGAGATCTCTAATGGAAGTTAAGCATTCTGCATCTGGAATTACCTTGGTTAATGCCACTAAACTCAGCCCTCTTCTACTTGCAGTGGTTTATCTTTCTCAGCAAAGTCTAGACATGTATGCTCATACAATGAGAGCTTTATTGCTTGCAGTTTTATATTCTTTGAGCCATGGAAGCCCAGATGGAATGTACTTTGGCAAAGGAGTTCTTTTACAATAAATACAACAATTCATTCATGAAAAATAAAACACTAAGCCACTACATGATTAATAATCTGTTAGAAATACTAACCGACTAACCTCCTCAAATTACATACACACACACATATACATACATACACGGATATAAATATATATATATCGTCAATGTACCATATATCCAAAAAAGAAGAATGCTCTAAAGCATAGAGCAGTGAAGCATTAAAGCAGCAAAGTTAATGTCTGGTCATGGCTTTACATCCACAAAGGCTTTAACCTTACAGACATCTCGTCAAACTCTAAAACCCAGTGGTGAAGAGTTACATTTGTCTTCAGCTTTAGAGTCTGATGAGACATCTGCGAGGCTAAAGCATTTGTAGATGGGAAACCATTGGTCACTCTATGACTGGACATTAACTTTATTACTTTAATAAATAAATAAATATATATGTATATATATATATATATATATATATATATATATATATATATATATATATATACCGGAGTAAGCACATAAAATGTGCAACAAGGTGGAAAAAAGAGTACTCAAATACCAGAGGTAGAGTAATATGCTTTATTTAAAAGCAGCAGAAATATAACAAAAGACTGTTACTCGGAGTTTCACATTCCCATTCATCAAACAGTTTTTCTAACAAAACTGTCCGATGAACGGGAACGTGAAACTCCGAGTAACAGTCTTTTGTTATATTTCTGCTGCTTTTAAATAAAGTATATATATATATATATATATATATATACACATCTTTCAATATATTTCCTTGGAGTATTTTACAAAACCTCTGTCTTCCCTCCCCATATTACTTTCTCAGAAGTCTTCTTTAGACTAAAACTCCAACAATACTTACAGTACAAAATGACTGACATTCTACATTCACAAAACATATTTCTGCTTTCTAATAAATATATACAGGTGTTCCAGAGCATGAACAATTCAAAAAGAACCTATGTCTGACAACTTAGAATAAAGTCTGCAAGATAAGCTGAAGAGAAAATAAGAATATTTAATATATAATTGTTTGTCCAACAAAATATATTTTGTTGGATTAACGATTATGAATTAAATATTTTTATATTTGTGTGTACATTATGACATTGTGTTGTTATATATCCAGTAGTGATTGTCATGTACATTTATACAGCTGAAAATTTAATAAATTCATTTCGCAATTACTTGAACCTTGGACAAATGTCTTCCACTATAGTTTCGGATTGACCTATGACTGAATGGAAACCTATCAAATTGAATGTCCATATAATTAAATGACCACCCTTGTCACACATACAGCATCATTACTGATTCTGCCTGTAGATTCTATCTATACATTAAAGGTACAAGCATCTGTGGAATACTCAGTCACTTATATTATAATAAGTGGATATTTCCATTGATCAAACAGCAGAATTTTTCATCATGCAAACCAACTAAATATCCATTTAACCTTTGGCATTTATGGTCTATATGTACTTCAAACTGTACTCTTTGGTACTTATATTGGTATAAATACTTCACACTTGATACTTATGTTACTACAAATACACTGTACTTTTGGTACTTATGTTGCTATATATACTTTACTCCATATGTGTACTTATGCAACCACACATATATTTCATACTGTATTTTGTACATATGTTCCCATATGTACTCCATACTATATTCGAAAATAAACATGCAACCTTGAACTTCTTATCTTCAGCTTGCTTATTGATGTGAACAGTGAAGAGTAGCCATCCTCTTTGATTATACTTTTAGCTTTCAGGAAAGCTCTTCCCTTTGAGGCAATTGCCTATGATCTAATAGTTCTTAATTATATTCTACACACTGTATTTTGATATAGAAAATAAATATATTCTTATCTTGAACAGAAAAAATGGTCAATGGTAGAGTTCTGTTTCTCTCAGTCTTCCACTGTCCATACAACAGATAATTTCTTATCGATATATGAAACTGTGATCTCACAAAGTATTGGCCATGTAAGCTTCAGGACATATTTTCATAATCTTTAATTATGGTCATCTGCTTTGCCATTTTAACTGCTCTCTTCATATGTGATTTTAGATGCTGGAAAATAAGTCCAATTTCTGGTAAATATGTCATTGCTACTCTGATAATTGACTTCTTCACTTTCATGCTAGCATAATTGAAAATGGCATCAAGTAACTTTTCTTCTGGCTTGGAATTGTTTCTTCTATTGTTATTGATTTGCTTTTTGTTTTCTTTTTTTAAATTGCTCTGTGATATACAATACTTAACTGCAAGATTTTGTAACAATATGTAGTTGAGGAATACCCAACTCGTGTGCAAAATTTTGTGTTTCTAATATAAAGATGTAAAGATGTATTTTAACAAGAAATTTTTCAAAAGTAGTTATCATCCTCATACAAGCGTAGACTTATTTTATTACAAATATCCTCTACTTTTCTTCAGTTACCCTCAGAAATATATGTGTGTGTGTGTGTGTGTGTATTTATATGTTTAGTCATAGAGTTTCCAATAGTTTCACATGTGTAAAGCGCTAAGCTTTATGGATGACTCATCAGACTCTTTCTCTCTCTCTCTCTCTCTCTCTCTCCCTCTCTCTCTCATATATATATATATATATATATATATATATCATCATCATCATCATCATTGTTTACCGCCACTTTCCATGCTGGCATGAGTTGGACATTTTGACTGAGGTTTGGAAAGCCAGTGGGCTGCACCACACTCTAGTCTGATCTGGCAATGTTTCTACAGCTGAATCCCCTTTCTAACACCAACCAGTTCGAGAGTGTAGTGGATGCTTTTTACATGCCTCTGGCATGGGAACCAGTCAGGGGGCACTGGCATCAACCATGTTCAGATGGTGCTTTTTACATGCCTGCGGCAAGGGAGCCTGTCTGATGGATCTGGCATCAATGACGTTTAGATAGTGCTTTCACAGGAGCCAATCAGGGAGCATTGGCATTGACCATATTCGGATAGTGCTTTTTACATCCCACTGGAACGGGAGCCAGTCAGGCAGACCTGGAATCGACCACATTTGGATGGTGCATTTTATGTCCCACTAGCATGGGAGCCAGTTAGGGGGCACTGGTATCAACTACGTTTGAATGGTGCATATTTCAATTAGTGAAGGTGAGTAGTTCCTGGTGCTGAGTGTATCCTTTAGTTCATGTAGTCGTGTGTCTCTGATGTTTGCATTAGAAACTATAGTACATATCCTTTTTGCTTGGTTGAGGGGGATATTCATTCTAGTATGTCTGGGGTGGCATGAGTTGAATAGTAGATATTGCTTGGAGTCTGTGGGCTTATAGTATATATCTGTTTCTATTACGTTGTTAGATTTCTTAATGAAGATGTTGAGGAAGGGAAGTTGTTGATGGTTATATTCTATCATGAATTGAATGTTTATGTCATGTCCATTTATAAGTGCTTGAAATTCTTTAAGTCTCTCTATACTTTTCTTCTCCTCCTCCTCCTTCTTCTTCTCCTTCACCTTCTTTTCTTTCATCCCTGCCAAGAATTCACAACAACCTCGAACCCACAAGAGTAAACAAGAGAGACAGAGAATCAAGGAAAATGCCCCTTGTATTTGAATACTATGCAATATTCTTTTAAAAAACTTTTCTTTTAATTTTTCCAAAATTTAATTGTTTTTCATACTTGTCCACTCTATTGTATCTGTTTTGGCATCCATGCCAAAACAAATACAGTAGTCTAGGGCAGGCCAAGCTCCTGCCTGTCAAATCGTCCAACCCATGCCAGCATGGAAGGAAGATGTTAAATGACGATGATGATGAGGATGATGATGATGATGATGATTACTCCTTCTTAATCAACCTTCTTGTATTATTGAGAGTACACCTTGATATCACATCTCTGACATCCTTTCTCCTGTTCTTGCTGGAGTAGCAATGTATTCCTTCCACAGCTGTACACTTGTTCCTGTCCCTCCGTCATATTTTAGCCTCCCAACACCTAGCACAAAGCTACCTCATTTGATACTGTACTCTCACTATGTCAAGGGGCTCATATTGCAGTTTACTTGGTGACCTGACTAATGTGGTGCCACAAAATAAGCACCAGCACACTCAGTAAAACGGTCGCTTTTAGGAAGGGAGCCCAATGCATTGCTGTAGCATAGTTCATCAGATCCTGTAGAACCATCCAACCCATAGCAGCATGGAATATAGATGTTAAATGATTATGATATATATATATACACACACACACATTAATTGGACATTAACCAGCTAAGATATAAAATAAATACTTACTTTTCTTCAGACAGTAGAAGATTTAATGAAAACTGAGAAAATAATTACAGCAATATGTAATTAAATTTTAAATTGAGCAATAAGCAGCTGAGATTTAGAATAAATACACACCTGAATATTTCAGCAGCTTAGGTTCAGAATTTAATGCTTAAGTTAGCTACCAGTATAATTATTAAAAATTATGCAAATTGTAACTTTCAAATATCTGGAACTACCATATTTAGCACAGGTGAGGCTGTGTGGTAAGATGCTTGTGTCCCAACCACATGGTTCAGGTTTCAGTCCCACTGTGCGGCACCTTGGACATGGTAGACGGAAACTGAAAGAAGTCCATCGTATATATTGGGTCATCCCATAAATAATTCGCGTTTTTTATACTTTTTTTAACTTTTCAAAATTAAGATAAACAAAGTTCTTTTTTAATCTAAAATATACTCTCCTTCATTTTCTACACTGCTCTTCCATATATCTGGTTGATTTGCAAGGCCCCTCTTCCACAATTCACTTGCCCATGACAAAAAATACTCCTCTAGTACTGTTTTGACCTCGTCTACAGAATTCATATTTTTTCTGTCCAAATGATTTTGGAGACTGCAGAATAAATGACAATGTCTGGCAAATATGGTGGGTGGAGCATAATTTCCTATTCAAACTGTTCCAGCTTTTGGAATGTCATCCTCGCTGTATGTGGTCAAGCATTATCCTGATGGAAGAACACCTTTTGTCTTGAAACCAAAGATGGTCGTTTTTCTTCTATCACTGACTTAAGCCACTCAAGCTGCTTGCAGTAGATCTCCTTTGTTATCATTTAGTTTGGGTTTACAAGTTCAAAGTGGACTAAACCTTTCATATCCCACCAAACTGATAACAACACCTTACGTGGGTGAAGACCTTTAGCCTGAGGTGCCAGTGTTTCTCCTTTCCCTACTCACTGTCTTCAGCATTTTACATTTTTATAGAGAACTCATTTCTCATCACCAATAACTATTCGGTCCCAAAAAGGTTCATTCATGAGATGTGACAGCAAAGAACAGCACACATTCACTCTTTGCATGTGATTAGACTCAGAAAGTTTGTGAGGAACTTATTGACTCAATTTGCTGACCTTTCCAACGGCATGCAGGTGTCAATGAATGGTTGAATGACCAAATCCAAGCTTCTCTGCTAGTTCTTCAACAGTTATGATGGGATTTTGTTCCACCAGGTTTTGCAGGACATCCTCGTCAATTTCTACAGATCTTCCAAGATGAGGCTTGTCTTCAAGGCTGTAGTTTCCAGCTCAGAATTTCTGGAACCATTGTTGACACTGACTTATGCTTATTGTCTGATCCCCATATACTGCATTAATATTCCTTGCACTTTCCATTGCATTGTTGCCTTTATTGAACTCATAAAACAAAATATGCCAAATATGCTTCTTTGTCACTTCCATTAGAGCTTTGAAAAAATAACTGTTAAAATCTAACTGCATCCTTCAAAACTTGCACTAAAAATAAGAACAAAGTTGATGCAAATAGTTTATCCCATCCCCTCCAACTTTTAGTTCATGCAATTGAAAAACCCGTATTATTTATGGGATGACCCAGAAGGTGTGTGTGTGTCTTTGTGTCTGTTTGTCACCCCCACTGCCACTTAACAATTGGTGCTGGTGTGTTTACATCCCCATAACTTAGCAGTTTGGCAAAAGACAATGATAGAGTAAGTACCAGGCTTTGAAAGATAAGTACTGAGGTTGATACATTTGACTAAAATTTCAAGGCGGTGCCCCAGCATGGCCATATTCAAGTAACTGAAACAAAAAAAGATAAAAGATATTTGTTGGGTTTATAAATCTATACATTTCCCAACGACAGGAGGATATGTACATGGCTTTAGTGGGTGATTCTATGTAGATTCAAAATTAGAATAAGATCATTCACACTTTTTCTGTCGGTAGAAGAATATACAATAAACAGATATGTAAATATGTCTTTTTTTACATATTTGTCTTTGTACAGAGAAAGAGTGTTTTAATTCAATTAAGTTTGAATGTCACCATCATTATCATCATTGTCATCATCATCATTTAATGTTTGTTTTCCATACTTATATGGGTTAGACAGTTTGACTGGAGCTAGTAAGCCAGAGAGCTGCACCAGGTTCCAATCTGTTTTGGCTTGGTTTCTATGACTGGATGCCCTTCTTAATGCAAACCACTCTAGAGAGTGCACTGGATATCTTTTACATTTCACCAGCACAAGTGCCTTTTACAGGTCACTGGCACAGGTGCCTTTTATGTGCCACCAGCACTGGGTACACCCACAATTTCTCTAAGCTTGATGTGTCTTCTCAAGCACAGCAAATTGCCAGAAGTCTCAATCATTTGTTATCGCCTATGTGAGACTCAGCAACGAATGTGATACTAAAGATTCAAATGTCTGGATGGTAACCTCAAAGTAGCTGATGACTTCTACTACCTAAGTGGCATGATCAGCAGTGGAAACAACCAAAGAATGGCAGATTGTGTAATATTAAGACATGAGCCTTCAATGCAGATTTGTGAAGTCAAGAAAGAAAAAAGCAAGCAAGCTTCATCGTATGACTAATGTTAGTGTACATGAAGGACAGAGCATAAATAAGCTGAGAGAATGATTAGATACAGGAAGAATTTGATAAAGTGTACAAGAGAGAAGACTGTGCTGGTGTGTTCATGCGATGCATCATATAGAGAATGTGAATTGTATAAAGAAGAGTCCAGCTTTTATAGTGAATGAACTCTGAGGAAGACTGAAACTGAAGAAGAATAGGAACAAAGTAGTGAAAACTGATTCCATGATGTTATATCTCATGAAGGTGGTGGTGGTGGTTGGCAACATGCTTCACTGAAGAAACACTTGACTATCATGCAAGAATGGCAAACGAATTATAGAATCTGGTCAAGGATGGAGGCATGATATATTTCTACATCCAAGCCTCAGGTGAATTTTGTACCTGCTAAGTTTCTATCTGCTATCCCTATTACCTATTCAAGACTCTCTCATCTTTACTATTCCCCTTTGCTATAAGGTAGAGAGGTGCAGATAGTACCTCTCAACTTTACACTTACATCATTATGCCTGATAAGCATAACGATATCTGATACGTACCCCTCCAGCCCATAACCCTCCACCTCCCACTGCAGTCTTTCATTATTGATTTCCATTACACTCTCTTACCACCAACTATTTCTATGCCTATCCATCTCTCTCTCTCTATCTATCTATCTCTCTCCCCCCCTCTCTCTCTCTCTCTCCAGAGAGCTTCCTTTAGTGTTTCCCTCCCATGTCCTTCTGCTATTACTTCCCCTCTATCTCATTACAGCCCACCATAACTATTTCATCAAATTCTCTCACCTATTTCACACTGCCACTCAATCATTGTTTTCCCCTTCATACTCGTACATCTTCCTCCATCTCATTCAAGTCCATCTTCTACAAATGCCACCGCCCACGACACTCTCTTGTACTCACTCTATGGTCACATTGCCCAAACAACACTATGAGTTTTTTGTCTTGTACGGTACAATTTATCACTAGTGTTGGTACTTTTATAAAATGTACCCAATACACTCGGTAATGCAATTGAAAAAACCCTTTAGTTTTGTTGAGGACATGATATCCTCTCTAGTATTGTTGCCATAACAAAAATGTTTCCAGCATATACTGCACAGTTGTTGATGTTAGGAAAAACATGATCAATTTGTATCATATTTCCATACCAACATGGCCATTTTTTATGCAAACTTTGATATATCTAATGCCCAGTCATTCTCAGAAGCTTGATTGTATTCTGCCACTAACTCTGGTTAATATATATCTAAAGAAGACGGCAAGCTGGCAGAATCATTGGCATGCTGGTTTAAATGCTTAGCAGCATTTCATTTGTTTTTAGGTTCCGTGTTCAAATTTCCCCAAGGTTGACTTTGTCCTTCATCTGATAAAATGAGTATCAGTTGAACTCAACTTACCCCTCACCTGAAATTGCTGGCTTTGTGTAAAAATTTGGAACCAATATTATATATCTAAGGAATTGTGTTTCCTTCATTTCTCTTTACAGTTCTGTCTGAGTTAATGCCTACATCTCACTACTACAAAGGTTCACATTTCACATCAGGCTTTGCACAGCCTGTCTTTCACAAAACAAGGCTTTTAAAACTGGGTTTATATGCTTTCTACACCCATTAACATTTACACTTACATTTGTAAAATATGTAAATTCCACATAAAATTTTGCTTCACACACACACACACACACACACACACACACACGTTTGTATTGTTCAATTATATCATGTGGATTATCTAATGTAGCTCTATAATCATTTTGATAATGTCTATTGGCAACTGGAATTGTTGATATCTTACATAGGCAAAAAGATGGAATTTTGGGACAGTGATTGCCAAGCAAGCAGAGTACACAGAGTCAGGATAAGAGACCCCTTTAGTCCAGTTTCATCAAGGACATCATGAAGTCTGTAGTGACACTACTATACTAGAATGTACCCAGCTGCGAACTGGCAGAAACATTAGCACGCCAGGTGAAATGCTTAGCGGTATTTCGTCTGCCACTATGTTCTGAGTTCAAATTCTGCTGAGGTTGACTTTGCCCTCCATCCCTTCGGGGTCAATTAAATAAGTACCAGTTACGCACTAGGGTCAATATAATCGACTTAATCTGTTTGTCTGTCCTTGTTTGTCCCCTCTGTGTCTAACCCCTTGTGGGCAGTAAAGAAATAAGAATGTACCCAGTATTCTCTGACATCCTGACATAGAAACCAAGCCAAAATAGAATGTGTGAGCACCAGTCTACACATGCCATTGCTTCCAGTAAAAACTGACTTAGAAATTAACAACCCATCCAACTCATGCTAGCATAGAAAGCAGACATAAAAGATGATGGTAATATAAATCTGAAAACATATACTTTTAGTTTAAAGGAAAATGTATTCCAGTATAGAACTTTACATCCATAGACTTCAAGTGCAGGTTTTGCAAAAATTCAGAAGCTTGATTGGATAAAAATCTTTGCCAAAAGCAAAGTAGATGAACAGATAAAGCTCCAACTTAACTGAGTGTAAGCTTATGTTCTATTGTTTGCATTGTTTTGTGTAATCAGGCACACTCTTAACTTTACTTGCTTAAAGATTCATGTATAGCTTTTATTTAAATGTCAAAAACATTCTTGCATTCTGTTTTTGTATTTATATTCTTTTTCATTTTCTTCAGCATAAATCCAGAAATCTTCTCCATCGTCTTGAAAAGTGCCATTAAAACAGGGTCATCAGAAATATGGAAATATCTTTGGGATGTTTATTCAGAATCAACTAATCCACTTTTAAAGACAAAAATTTTATTGGCTCTTGGTCATACACCAAATAGTGAAGATTTAAGCAGGTGAGTATCATCCTTAGAAAATCCACAATTGCATTTTGTGGCTTAAAAGAATAATTCTAAAAATATTAGAACTCTACCACTGACTCTGAACAAAAATCAATAAAGACATGAATCTAATCTTGTTCTTTGTAGATGCTTCTTCAAGTAAGATAACCAGAAACATTTTACAGTTTAATGAGAGTGTGAAATTAGAAATTATCATTAAATGAAAATACAAATATTAAAAAAAATTCACCAAAAGAAACCTTAATTTCATTCTTTTTTTCTTTTTTTGTTTCCAATTTTCTACTCAAGAAGTGTATATTTATACATATTATTAATTTTACTTCTAATTATAAATCAATTAAAAATCACACCAAAATGTAGTTCAGCATCTAGTTTGTTGGACTGCTTTAATTTTCTTATATAAGCATTATAAGCTTTAGATTTGTTGAAGATGAATAATGTGATATTACAGCGAACATGCCTTTTTCAAAGGTAGTTAGAAGTAAGATGACCAAACAATACAACTGAAACAAAATTTACAAATTCAGTTAGCTAACAATTTAACTTTTCATTATAATACTTAGTGCTTAGACAGGTGAATAGGCACCTATGTAGGTATGTGCATCTATGAAGGCAACATTGCATATGCACACATACACATGAGTGAGTGCACTCATGCAAATTCAGGGAAGAGTATGTAGAAAATGCCAAGTATATATTTCTATTGACAAATTACTCTATTATAATTTGTTGTAGTTTATCTATTAATGTGCTAAACCTTGTAATTTAGTGGAAATGAATGAAAGCCATTTTTCAATAGAAAAGATCAAATTCTTTAGCTCTGTTCATGTTTCCAAGCACAAAGAGAAGCCATTCCAAAATATATCTAATAATGATTGTTACACCGCTTGAATGTTGTATTCAATTTAGCTTATGTATATGAAAACTTACAATACTAGTTAGTCTCTTTAACCAGGGCATTAAACTGAATTAATCACCCAGAATCATTAAATCGATGGCTGGCCCCACTTTCTTTATAGAAACATATTTAGCCTCTTCATACACATATCAGACTTTAACAATAAAAACTCAAATACTGAGTAGAAATTTAATCAGAGGAATGGAGATTGCTCTAGAAGGTTAGGAACAGGCCAGAGATTACAAGATTTAAAAAAAACGGGTATATTTACTAAAAAATTAAAGTAAAAAGAATAAGACATCATGTGGGTCAAAATTTTTTTCATACATATAATATCACAATGAAATAATTTTTCTTACTGACCTGGGTTTAGACGACAACAACAGTCAGTGTAGACTACCACTAGCTTACTTCTTCTGGAGACTGTCTTTACACTAGCAATAACCAGATTTACCAGTACAATAACTGATTGATACATATAAAATACTTACAAAGATTAGGAAGCAAATATTGAACTAATTTTATAATTGGGTATTGAATGGCATTGTAAAAAGGAAAAAATAATAATTTGAAGTAGCATGCAAAAACAATAACACTTTGACACATGGTATTCTTAGTTGTTTTTATAAGAGACAGATTTAATTTCAAAATGCTACTGGAAGGAAAGTGAATGCTATTTAAAAAAAAAAATTTAATGTTTAATTTTCTCTCTATTAAACAACTGTGAAACTCCTAATCTTTTCTATCTCAAATATTACAAATCAAACAGACTCACTCCTTGGAAACAATGAAATCAGGTTTAACTATTGACAATTTAGTGTGGAGCCTGTAAGTCTGAAACTGCAAATGTGTGTGTGTGGTGTGTATGTATATATACACATGCAAGCTACTATAAGTTTCATGCCTCAGAAAATACAATAATTGGACGAGCTTGTGGAGTGTGCTGTGTACTCTTGGGGGGCGAATGATTGCCTGATAGCACATGGCATGCTATACAAGGTTGGCCAACTATTGTATATTCAGAGTCATAAAACTTAAAATAGATTGCATTTAAGTCTTGTGTATATTAAATGATATTTATCTCATGCTGGATGAAGTACTTTTTGCCGATTCCATCAATAACTGAATAGTATACCATATTATATATACATGTATATGTGTGCAAGTGGATAAGGGCAGTATGGCCAACTGGTTAAGAAATTTGCCTTACACTCATGAGGTCTCAGTTTCAATCCCCCTGTGCACTACCTCACACAAATATCATTTTTGACAGCCATAAGTCGAGTCCCAGAATTTGTAGATGAAATTAGATAAATCAAAACTGTGTAGAAGCCCATTTGATGGACTGCACCTGTAATTCTAAAGTCTGGTTTTGTCACACTATGTACTACTGAGTCTACCAGAGAATTACATTAAGAGTACATGCAATTGTTGAATACTTTGTCACTTATGTGTTTATTCAATGAACTAAGTAGTTCAACTGGGCAAACAGCTGAAAACTCACAGCTGGAAATTCTGACCAAATTCCGTTATGTGTGGGAGTGGTTACACATACACATATTTATCAATTGACACATACAAAGAGAATGTAAGAGATTGCTAACATTTTAGGTGAAATTACAGCATATGTAGTGAATTGACAGAGTTGTTACAACTTTGGACAAAATGTCATATGTTATATGTTTTGGTGCTTTGCATTCTAGTTTCAAACCCCACCAAGATCAACTTTGCTTTTCATCCTTCCTGGGGTGGTAACTTTAGCATCAATGGAAGTTGTGAAAGCCATTTTTCAATAGACACCTATAGTTGTGTGGTTAGGAAGTTTACTTCTCAACTACATGTTTTGGGGTTCAGTCCTACTGAATGTCACTTTAAGCAAGTGTTTTCTACTAAACATTTGGGCTAACCAGGATGGTGGACAGATGAAAAAGTTATGATGTTGGACAGAATCCTTTGCAGTATTTTTTCTAGATCTTTGCACTTTTGAGTTCAAACTCTCCAGGTCTCTGAGTGCTTTAACAAAGTCTACTCTATTGCAAGCGGTTGTGTTAAATCTCTGGTTTGAGATTGACTTTCTCCCTCTCTACCACCAGTCTCATAAGCCTTATGAAGGATCATTGGCACTGAACTTTTCTCCTGTAGAACAGGTGTATAAACAAAATGTAAAAAAAGTTTGTTTTTTTAATTACTATTTAATTATGCACTTACCTCCTTTTATACTAAACATTTTGAAACTCACTTAGTATTTAGACAAACACCCTCTGCAAAATCAATAATTTTGTGTTTTTAATCTGTGTGTATTTTCTTTTTCAGATTACTGGTTTATGCGATGGACAAAGACAAAATCAGAACTCAAGATCTTTCTTTAGTTTTCTCATCAGTGTCAGATTCTGTGGCAGGAAGATTACTTGCATGGCGGTTTATAGAACTGCACTGGGATGAACTTACTGAAAGGTCAGTTGCATTTTATTATTTGGCATTTACATGATAGAAAGGAATTTACAAAGGAAACAAATTTGGTAATATCTTGGCAATCCTAGGAGACATGAACATTGGTAGAAGAGAATGTCACTTTTCGTTATCTTTGCATACCCCTTTTACATCAGGTTATCCATCAATGTAATTGTTGAGATATTTGTTTTATTTCTGTGAAATTTTAAATAATTAGAAGTGTTTTTAAAAGTGTTTTTCACACAGACAGATATCAATATTTTCTAACACTGTTCAGTGAAAGTGAATGGTTATTACTCTTTTCACTTAAGCAAAAGCTGATATTTCAAATTTCAGCACAAGGCCAGCAATTTCTCAACTGGTACTTATTATATCAATCCTGAAAGGATGAAAAGCAAAGTGGACCTTGACAAAATTTGAATTCAGAATGTGAAAATGGACAAAATGGTGCTACACATTTTGCCTGGCATGCTTACAATACTGCCAGCTCACTGATGACCTTACAAACATTAGATAAAAATACTCTAATCTCAAAACTGGGGTTTCTCAGCAGTCTAAGTTCTCTTCACTCCCCATAATTGATCTTTACCCAACACAACTGAATAGTTCTTGACCTCCTACACCACACCCTCTTCTGACTTTCTCTTGAAAGAGGCTCACATTGGTCTCTACCTGGAATTGCATTGTATGGGAATCCTGACTCTCTTCTGTTATCCTATGCCAATGGTATCTTGTTGTCAGCTATAGAATAGCAAAGATTTTCAAATCATAAAATAACTCACTGTTGCACATTAATTATTTAGAAACAAGCTGAAGATGCCTGATATTGAACAATGCTGTGAGTATAATCTGTGTAAAATAAACAAAATATGAAGATAAATATAAAGATTTATCAAACATAATAAATGTTACATTTAAATGACAGTGCTTTCTCTCTGCATAAACAGTGCAGTAACTGTTCAAAACGTACAAGGTGGCTCAAACATTATGTGACCATTTAATATATATGTATATATTAAACCATCTGGGGCCACTCTGTAGAAATGTATATGCAATATAGATATATTCCAAAAAGGAAATAAAAATGCTGAGTCACCTTGATTGTAATTAATGAAATTTCTTTGTTTATGACATGCTATTGCTATGTGGAGGAATTTGTGGATCAGTATTGTACTAAGTTAAGATTTATAGCATTGACAGAGACAGAAAGAAAGAAAGAGAGAGAGAGAGCACATTTTATTTAATATCTAAAGACGATATAAAATGGCATGCAAAATGTTTATTATCACATTTTGAATGTATTTTAGATGTCTCTACAATATGTGAAAATTCTAGCTGAACAAGATTGCAGAAAAGCCCAGAATGTTTGATTTCTAAAACATATTGGTGGGATATATTTTGCTTATTATTATCATCATTAGTCAACAAGTTAAACAATTGGCTACTTGACCAATTGTACAATTAGCTAGCCAGTTTGTAGTTGTACAGAACTGGAATGATGAACCAATGAACTGACTGATTAGCTAAGTGATCAATTAATTAGTAAGTTGAATAATAATAATAACAATAATAATAATAATAATAAAAACAATAATAAAGAAACAAAATAAAATAAAACCAGTGCATATTTTTTCAATGGCAATCTGATTCTACCAAAATACAACATTTATTTGAGCATGATTTCACATCAAGAATCTTGCAAAACAATCTCAAAATGAAATTTGATCTGTTCTATATTTAAGAGATAAGGAATTATGTACATTATTTACATTATTAACCACTAAGAATGCGGGCTACTGACCCCAAGATTCCGAGTTCGATTCCAAGCAGTGACCTGAACAATAATAATAATAATAATAATAACAACATCAAAAATACCTTAGGAATGAGAACCCAGGTTCGAAATTTCCCCAAGACACCTGAAAAGGGCTGGAGATTATTTCAGCCGAAATGTTGTGTTAACAACAAACAAGACGAGGACAAGTATCCGTCGAATATAAATAATGTAAACAATGAAATTTGATCTATTTGTTAGAAAATACAAAGGTGGCTGTTATATATGTTGATAACAGCTCCAGTATCTCAAATTATAATGGATTTTTGGAGAATTTTATAGTGTTTTATTCTTAGTTAATCTTATGTAACTCTTTCATAAATTTAGAAAATATAGAAATATATATATATTACATACATGCATGTATGTTATCATTACTTTTGCTTCTGCTTTTCTCTACCAGCGTGGGTCATTTTCAGTCTGTACTATATAGCTGGAAGCCTTTTCTGACGACACTTTGAGTAACCTCTTTTTACATAGGAATGCAGTATACCTGTTCTAAAAACTAGACTAGGACCAGGGCCATAGGTAAACCCCTGCAACCCCTGCAATTGCAGGGGGCCTCCACAGTTGAGGGGTCCTATGTTAAGATCAAAGTACATAGATGAGCCATCTATTTATTTTGGTTAAGATGTTAACTGAAAATTTCAAGCCAGACGAGGAAAAAAAATATGAGGGTGTACTGTAAATGAATTTAAAAGAAACGAAAACAGAAAATGAAAATGCTTGTCAACGAATTCCCTAGGAAGATAAAAGAAAAACAAAAGAAATCCAAAACAATGAAAATAAGAACAACTTCAACAGAAAAGACAAGAAAAAGAAGCAATGGTGATGAAAGGTGGGGATGTATACTTATACAAACATACATACAAACATACACACATAAGCATACATACACACATTCATGCATACAAACAAATGCACACACACACACACACACACTCACGCATATATATATATGACTGGCTTTTTTTCTGTTTCCATCTACCAAATCCATACACAAGGCTTTGACCAGCTTGGGTCAATAGATGGATGGATGTATACCAAACACACACACACATCTCTTAGACTCTTTCTCTCTCTCTCTCTCTCTCTCTCTCTGTATGTATATATATTTGGCATTGTTATTTGACGTTGAAAAGCTGGTCACTTTGTATCCAGAACAGTGGCCTTTGACCTCCAAAGGCAATAAAAACTGGGGGATAAAATTCTTTCTGTACTAAAAATAAGGTCTGCACGCGCGCATGCACACACACGCTCACACACACACACACACACACACACACACACACAAGCACAGAAAGAAGTTTGTGTGTGTGTATGTATGTGTGTGTATGTATCTATCTATGTACAGATATTGTTTGCTCACTGTCACTAAGCATCGCAATTCTTCAGTGTTTACTAGTTTGTGATCAACATATTTTATTTTACAAACTACTATTTTTCCCTTGAATTTGTGATTTCAGAGCAAGGTAAGAAATTCTTTGTATTTTGCATCTTTGGTATATTGACTTTACAGTTTGAATTGTAGAATTGTCTATCCAATCGAAATATTGCAACAGCTAACAGTGAAATATAAAATTTAAAAAAAGTTTTTTCAACTGTTATCAAGTCTTTGAAAATATTCACATCTATTTTTCAAAAATATACAATTTGAAATAGTTTGCTTTTGTTTTGGACTGAAAGTTTTTTATATTTTAAAATTCTTGAATAAACGTCTTCGCATACAAAATCTGAGGCAACTATACTTCATAGTTGTTATTTTGAAATGCTTGTCATCTGATATTTGTGAGTCCATCGAATAAGTATTCAACCCTATTAAATGTTGGCCTTCCTAAACATGAAATAATACGATATTCCCAGCCCTATATAAATTTAACTTGTACTTTTAAAGATGTTCTTTAAGATAATGAGAAATATTGAACTTCAGATAGAATAAAGTGAAATATAGCTATGAATAAAAGGTGCATAGATTATGAATTTTGATTGAGGAGATAGGGCCTCAAAACAAAAAGTAGCAAGGGGCCTCTAAAAGTCAAGTGACAGCCCTGACTAGGAGAAATATGAAATACCATCATTATCATAATGTCATCTTTTCCATGTTCGCAGGGATGACATGTAACTTCATTGTGGGAGAATTTTCTATGGTCAAATACACTTCCAGTCATCATCCTCACTTATTGCTAAACAAGCAAATAATTCCCACAGTCAATCAAATAATAAACAATCCAAACAGTCATGTCCATTCCAAAATATGTCTGGCTATGGCATAGTACTCATGGTAGATTGTAGCTAGACAGAATATACAACAGACTTGCTGTATTTGTTGAGGAAGCTTTTACATAATCTGTTTGATGTGATGATATTCATGCTTTTCTCATGGTCTTTAACCCTTTAGCATTCAGATTACTCTCTCAAATGTAATGCTTATTTATTCATATTGTTTTTGAATTAATCATACATTATCTCATAGCTTCGAGATTTTGATGATGTGATTGTTTATTTTTAGAGTGACATTGAAAATAGAAATAATACATTTCTAAATCTCTCAGAGAGATTTATGCAGTAGCAGCACAATAAAGTGATTGTATGTTGTCAACTTAATGTGACAGTCCCATGAAAGGGAAGAATGCTACTATTATTTAGCCCTAGGAAATACAGTTTCCTGTTGGACTTGACACATTTCCTGTGTCCTTATGTTTTCAAAGTGGAGGCAAGCACCTTCAACCAGCAAAGCCAGCATCCAGAGACTAGTTTCAGAGTCATTGCTCATCATTCACATTAAGTTGACAACATACTATCACTTTAGAATGACATTGTAGTGTAGGTGTGAGAGGTCAGATCTGACCAGTTTTAACATAAAACAAAATATGACTGGTATAAATGCTAAATGGTTAAAGCAGGAAATCATGTATCTAGCCAGGATTTGAAATCATTCTCCTGCTACTGAAAAATTACAATTGTTTTGTACATTCACTTTAGAGTTGCTTAAAAGCAGTGATTAAGAAGTTTCTTTCCCAGCCATGTAATTTCAGGTTCCTTTGTGCAGAACTTTAGGCAAGTCAATGCCTTGTCTGGATTTGGTAGATGTAAACTGAAAGAAACCATTCATATGGTGTATGTGTCTGTCTATCTGTCTGCCTCCATGTCCATCTGTCTTTCCTTCCCTATCTTCATATCATGTATTAATTGTAAACGAGTGTTACTGTTATACAAGCAGAATCATCCATTTCTGGCGCTCTATTGTTTACAACAATGAGGGTTTCTGATTGATCCAATCAATGGAACAGTCAGCTCGTGAAATTAACATGCAACTGGTTGAGCACTCCACAGACACATGAACTCTTAACATAGTTCTCAAGGAGATTCAGCGTAACACAAAATGAGATAAAGCTGGCTCTTTGAATTACAGGTACAACTCATTTCTGCCAGCTGAATGGACTGGAGCAATGTGAAATAAAGTGTCTTGCTCAAGGACACAACACACCACTGAGAATCAAACTCACAACCTTATGATCATGAGCCAAACATCCTAACCATTAAGCCATGTGCCCTCACTGTCATTCATTTCCAATATTCTATGAAAACATGATTAGTCATAGGAAAAGATTGCCTTGCTTGGGAACACGATGATTGATGTCAGGAAGTGTACCTAGTCATAAAAGATCTGCCCATGCAAACATGATGAAAGTTGACGTTAAAATGATGATAATGATGACAATAACTAAATGATATATTATTTCATTATTAAGCAAGTGATTTACATACTATTACAGGTATAAAACTTCAGAGGTTCAGCTGTACTCATTACTCAGTATTGTTATCAGAGAAATTATTACACAAGAAGAATATGACCAGGTAAGATGTTACATAGCATTTTTATTTTCTACTTTTTTTTTTCTTTAGCCATGAGCGGGGGTAGAGAATCATCATCTAGGGAAACCATTCATATGCACATTCTTGTAAGACTGGGCAAAATATTTTTGAGAAAGGCTGGCAGTTGCCCATGCTTGCAAGACTTCCCTCTCCACATTATCAATGTTTATTCATAAGAAAAGCCTCTGACTTGGATCAATATGGCTTAACGTATGATCCTGCATATTGTGTTCTGTTCTATGAGGATCAAGCTGTAGTGATGGCTTGTATTGGTTGGCCACATGCCACATTGTCACAGGGGATGAGGAAGTATCTCATGGAGATGGGGAGTGACTGGGACACTGCTCAGACAGTTGCTTGGGATGACCCAAGTGAATTCTGACAAATGGTGGATGCAGCAATGCATTGCAATCACGCATGCCTCCATACCTGACCTGAATACATAAAAGCAGAGTGGTTCCAGGCATTTCTGTCAGAATACAAAGTGCTGAAACTGATACTAAATGGTAGGTTGACCAACACCTTAACAGTTCCATTAATTCTCCACTCTGGATTGGCCCTGGAATTGACTTCTTTTATTGGTCCTGAAATGATAAAAAGGCAAAAACTGACCCTGGTGGGTTTTTGAATACAACTCCACCAATTTGCTGCCTTTCTCTAACCCTCCCTCTCTCTCTCTCTCTCTCTCTCTCTCTCTCTCTCTCTCACACACATATATATGAACTCATATTCATACATGTACACATGCACACATGCACAACTTCTGTAAATAAAGGAGTGAAGTGACTGAAAGAATAAGGTACTGATCAGTATTTTATCCCCTTTGATGTCAACCTACCCATAACCACTCTTGATTCTAAGATACAAATTTTCTGCTATAAAATGATCTTAATTAAAACTCCCTTTCAAAATTTCAGGTCGGTTCATGTCTAAGACGTCAGATTAATATGACAAAATATTTTACTAAATTTCCACAATTCCCAGTCATTCTCTTACATATGTATCATTATATAAACTGCTCCTTTCATCTTTTTGTAGGTAACGGATTTCCTTGTAAAGAAACATGTCCCTATAAATGGACAGACTATAAGCAATGTACTGGAGTTCATTCGTCTACATATATTCTGGATGAAAACACATTTTGAACCTGTATCAGAATGGTTCCAGAAACACAAATAGAGGGATTCAGGCAGAAAAGAACAGCATTTCATAGACCAGTTTTTTTTTCCTATTTTTTTTCTTTATAATTGGTGTGCCTCTCTTCTTACTGCCAATGGAATTATGGGGAAATTTTAATAAATATTTCTTATGATTATAAAAGTCTAATATATCTAGGCCTCTGCTGATCTGTTTCTATGATATATGTATGAGTATATCTCTTCACATGACAATATATCTAAAATGAGGATTTGTATACAATTAACAACTTTTGTGTTGCTGTTATCTACATTTCAATCTTCTTAAGTGACCATAAGTTTACAATAGGATAATGAAGGCTTTAATTTCAATCATAGCCAAACAGACAATGTATGTGTATTTATGTGTGTGTGTCTGTGTGAGTGTATGTACATATGTGTGTATGTGTGGTTCCTCAAAAATATTATAGAATAGACTGATCAAAACAATGCAAATAGAAGGATGAGTAGAGTGAGGTGTCATTCTCTCTAACTACCGATGTATTTGTTTATCATATTATTCTTTGGTAATCTAAGTACCTACCCATACTCATAGTAATATTAATCCATGCATTTTTTTTATTAGTTATTTAGTTGCTTTTTGTGGCTCCAGTTTTTTTATTTTTATTTGCTTGGCTTTACATAAAACAAGGAAGTTGGCAGCAAGATTGAAGAGAAGCGTATGTTTCTAAAAGAATGACAAAGATATATACATACATATATATATATATATATATATATAAATGTTGAATGATGAAATGAGTGCTCAACACCACATTGGTGGATATGTAATTTATGAAAAACCCCGCAAACAAAGCGAGGCTGTTTCCCAGAATGGAGATGAACACCTTTCTCCATGTGATCGGCTTGATAAATTGTTAAGACAATAGGATATTTTCCTACTTTTCTTAACATGAAACCAATGGTAGCCTTAATTCACAAATAAAGAAATTATATATATATATATATATATATATATATATATATATATATATATATATATAGGGAAAATTCCACCTCTGATGAGGGTAAATGAAATACTTAACAATAAAAGGTACACAAACGGTTTGTCGTTGAGCATATTGAAAAGATGGTTTGGTGTGTTCAGAATTGTTTTTGTTTATTCTGTTGTAGAATTTTTGTTAGTTTAAGCATTCTTTTTCAATATTTTACCTGTTCATTTAGATATGGTTGTAATTTAATGCATCTCTGCAATTATTATAATATTAACTGTACAATAGGATTATTGACCATGCATGTGCATGTATATTTTTGCATCATACATGTTTTGGTTACTGTTCCAATCTTGATTTATTTATAATTTTGTTTTTAAGTTAATGGTATTGCTTTTTTTTTTGCCTGTTTGTTTTTTGATTTAAATTTTGTTTTTTTTTGTTTTTCTGAAACTGCCTCTTTAATAAACTGATAAACTTAACTGGAAAAATTATCCCTCTTAACATACATATATATATGTATATGTATATATGTATGTGTGTGTGTGTGTGAAATTATTGTTATTTCTTATACTATTACTTACATCAACAAACTCAGAGAAACAAAGAAAGGACCTCATATCATATCATAACTTTTTATAAAGACATTTTTCTTCTCTATTTTGCAGAGATTATCATATACAGATATATTTTTTACTTTCTCTGCTAAAGTTTGAACCAAAATAAAAAATACAAATTTATATAAACGCACTCAATTGTATATAATATATATACACACATATATCCCTGAAAAAAAACACTCATGTTTATGTGTAAGTATATATATACATATATATATATATATCCCTAAAAAACACATGTGTTGTCTACATAGTGTCTCACAGATAACTGTAGCACTTAAAACACCAGAAGGCATACACACAAAATGTAAGAAAATTTTGCATTAAGACATTGCAAGGGAATGTGGTACAGCAAGGCAATGTTAAAATGACTATTTTACAATATTTTGGAAATTAACTAATTTGTAGTAGTTTCTTTGTTTTGAAAATACACAATCATGGCACAATCTTCTACATTTCATGTAGTTAGTCTGGTTAGGGCATTGTTATTTGACTGAAAGGTACCTCAATAGAAGCAAAATGACTGAGTGGAGAAAATATTGGGTTTCCAGTTCAAATCTTCAATATGTTAATTGCTGCCTCTGGACTGAACACTATAATTCTAGGATATTGTTTATTTTGATTTTTTTTTTTTATAGCTTTGTTAGTGGAGAAAGGGCAATTTGCATTACTCTTTGAAGGAGCTACAAGACCAGTAAGAGGAAGGGAAGAAGTTGTTTGTAACAGAAAAGATTCTGCAGAGTCATCCAAGAGGCCATGGGGTGGTGTTAAACTGGGAAATAGATTGAGTGTATAATCCACCCACTATAGATAATAAAGCAAAAACAGACTGCCATGCCAATTCTCCAAAAGACTCCCACACAACTTCTTTCAACCGATTGTACTCACTAGGCTACTCGAGCAAGTAAGGAATACTTGCCCTAGGTTTTATGCCAACTAATTGAACCTGAAGCCACATAGTGGTGAAGATAACTTTTAATCTCACAGATAACAAATGCAGAAGATTCATATTAACTGCTTAATGCCAAAAAAGAGCACTTAGCTGATTGATGTTCAGTTACTAACTGACAAAATCAAGTCTCTGGCCCACAGGCTTGCTGTACTCCAACCTATCTCTCTCCTGTTACTATTATAATGGCCTCTGTTCTTCAAAGCCAGCTGGTGTTATACTGTCACCCCTCAGGCACTCCTAGCCTACTTGCCTCTCCACCTCTCAGCAGCCTCAATGCATCCAACCTCCCTTTCTTGGCACTAACCACTGTTCCCAGTCTTTCTTCCCCAGAACATCAATCCTCCGAAATCTTCTCCCTGCTTATATCTTTCTTGTTGGTGTTGACCTGTCACAGTTTAAATGGAACATTAATGGCATAAATCTCACCCATTTCAGAGGGCCTTAAGTGTCTTGGGCCCTGCTCCTTTCTTCAGACTCAGCAACTAAATTAAAAACTAATAAATTCAGAGTTAAACATTGGTCTAATGTGTTGTGCATATAAGATATATTTTTGTTGGCTTTTAGTTGAGACTTAGCACTATGCCAATTTCATAGAGAATGCAGTCAGGTTTTAGAATGGTGTTTGAATGTAGAAACGCTTGCCCTATGTAAAATATCTTAAAATTTGTGTTTAAAAACAGAAAATAATAGGTTATGGAAAAATGAATAAATACTTTTGTTCTTATCTATGGGAAGATGAACAGTGATCATTAACTCATTGCAATTTTACAAAATCATGTAAATACACTCCAGAAATTTTGGAGACTTTTTTTAATGCCAACATTATTTTCACATGCATGTTCAAATGTGTGTATGATTGGTTGTGTAAATATATATATATATATATATATATATATATATATATATATATATATATATAGTACACAAAATGGCTGGATTTATTTATGTATATATAGATAAATAGATAGTTGCACAGATATTGTTTCTCAAAATATTCATTTTAAGTTCCTGTGTAAAAGTGTAATGTTTGTTAAGTTCCAATATTCTATAAAGTAATGCATAAAAACCTAAATGTTTTCTTTCATTTAGCATGCACTTACCCTATCATATATAATTGCTCTCCCTCTCTCTCACTCTCTCTCTCTCTTTCCATCTAGCTATATCTCTCTCACTCTCTATTTGACAACTATTTTACACCATAAAACACTGGCCATATGTAATTATAGGCTCGATCAGAAACACTACTGCCAATATTACCATTTTTTTTTTTTTTTTGAGGTTATCTTCAAGATTTCAGCTTTAAAATTCTCACCTAATTGATTATAATATTTTTAAAGAAGCCTGTACATTTATTTGCTGACAATTTCAAAACCATAAGCAAAACTCTAAATCTGACCTGAAACGATTAATAAAAGAAAGAAAAAAACCATTTTGGAATTAAATTCAAGTAAACTTGTTTATTTAGTTTAACACAACATTTGACATCCTCTCAGCCAACAAGCTCCAGAACATACCTTCCTAAAACGGCTGAGAACCTTTATAAACCTGACTAAATCAATTTAAAACTATTTCTTCTAATTTTTTTTTATCAAGGTAAAAGCAGAAAATAATCTTGGAGGAGAGGAAAAATGAGAAAAGTTTTAAATATTGACAATTCTCTTGGTAGAGAGATGCAAACGTGTTTTTTAGATTCTTTTTTTCAAACCACATCCCTCATAACTGCTCAATGTATACCTATTTCTCATTGGGTCAGACTAATTTATCCCGTCTGGTTACTACTCATTAAACCTTTGTTGCTATAAGTTCCCATTGCCCTCTATTACTGCAGTTGACTTTGTGATTCACCAAACATGCACACATACACACACGTCTGCACACACACACACTATCTGTTGGAATAGGAAGTAAAGAATGAAAAACAGAGTCACCTCATAACAAAACACAGCACATAAATATGCATAATTTACACACACAAGATATTGTTTGCCATATTAACCACCAGCAACTAGTGTATGAGTAGGATGGCAAAGACAACAGAAAAAATGCATTTAAGCTTTGACAACAATGATAGCAGCAAGGATGATGGTGATGAGATAAATTTGACATTACCAAATTTCTATAGGTGAATCGTAACCTTGCTGTTAAGTCTTTAAGCTGCTAGTTGATTGTAGTATACGAACAATTGAAATATCCTGTTGTGAAGGATGACACTATTTGAAAAAAAAAAATTAAATAACTGTAAATCTACCAGACATGACTGTCAAACAATGAGAAATATTCCACTTATCTTTACAGACAATAATAAACATGTACACATCCTTAAAGGGAAACAGTAGCCTTGATTGCTAGGGAGGAGCATGTGGCAAACATTGTGGGGTTAAAATACTGGGAAAGTGGTTAATTGAAGAAGATAAATGCTTGTGGTGGTAGTGTTAGCATGAAAAGTAATGCTAACATTGGGAAGTGTTGCTAACTCATTGTTCAGGGTTGTTACTAACAGTCTACAAGAAATGGTTTAAAGAAAGAAGACTAATGAAATGACAACACAAATAAAATTTAAATGAAGCAAATATTTGTGTAAAAATCAAAGAAATCAATGTTTTTTGGTAGTGATTATTTGGTTCAAGAATTTATATATATTTCTTGAAGTGTGTAGGCATATCTGTGTATATTTGTTTATAAGTGTGTGTGTCTATACACACATATGTATTTATGTATATATACATACACATGTATGTATGTATATATATATATATATATATATATATATATATATATATATATATATATATATATATATATAGATACATGTGTATGTATATATATATATATATATATGTGTGTGTGTGTGTGTATTTATATACATATATATACAAGAATATATGTATGCATGCGTATGCATATAATTGTCATTACATGTATGTATTATTTATGATATACAAATATTATGTGTTCATGTATGTGCCATGCAGACAATGTGGAGTCATAGTAATGTGTTGTCGCCAACAAGGCAATTTAACGAAATAAATTTGAAAAATCAATGTAAACAAAAGTTTAATTGAAGAGAGAGTTAATGGTGTGATGGATGGGTCAACCCAATCAGAAAACAACAGTAAATATTAACTGTTTTGAAATCTATTTAATAGAATCATCAAGTGTATTGAACCTTGCAGATGTTTTAGTTGCTATTGTCAGTTTCAGGGACATGAAGAAGAATAACATTGCAGATTTGTGGAAAGTGCCACAGGAAAAGTTCATAGGAGCCATAAATATAACCAAATAATGGTTGAATTATCTCAAGATATTTTTGAAACTTATATTTTAAACAAGTTGCTCAGTTAATAATTTATAAGAGAAAAATGTTATTGTTGATAAGAGAGGTTAAAACAAAATGGTGTGCAATCTGAAGACTTACATCTCATTAACTTAAAGTTATGGAATTTTGTGCTTGGCTAAAGTTTTACAAGCACCAAAAGGAAAATATTTCATAGTAAATGTCACAAATTATATAAGACTTCCTATTAAGTCATCAAGTATGAAATTTGTAGAAAAGAAAAAAAAGTTTGCTAATGTTTTATACACACAAGGAATAGTTTTATTCATTAAAGTATGCACCCATATTGTCAATACACTTTTGCCATTTCAGAAGTAGCTTGTCCAGCCCAGAACTGTAAAAGCTTGGCAATCTAGAGTCAATAAAATCTTGGAAGGCCTGTTTTACAGCATCGTCAGAATTAAATTTTTTCCCTATCAAAAAGTTATTCAAATTCTGGAAGAAGTGGTTGTCAGTGGGGGCAAGATCAGGTGAGTATGGTGGATGATGGAGAACTTCCAGCTCCTGTAGTTTCACCAATGTCATTTTTGTGATGTGTGGTCTGGCATTGTCTTGCAATAAAATAGGATTGGATCTATTGACTAACGTAGCCTGTTATTTTTTTGTAAGTTTCTGCATCATTTGGTTCAGTTGGTTGCAGTATATTTCAGTTGGGATTGAAGAGCCAGGTTTAATGAAATAATAATGGGTCACACTTGTGCCAGACCACCAAACACACATTATCAGCTTCATTTGATGAATTTTGCATTTTGGACTGTGTTTTGGCGGCTCGTCTTTGTCCAACCATTGTGCTGAATGCTTGCAGATGTTGTACTGGATACATTTCACATCACATTAAAATTCAATTAAAAAATGACTCATTTTTGTGATGAGTAAGCAGCATAATGCAGGCTTCCAAATGTTGGTGTTTCTGATTTTTATGGCTTTCAGTTCATCATTATCAATCTTTGTTTCTGGTCAACCACGTTGTTCAGTTGTAAGGTCAAAGTTACCAGAACGAAATTTTACAAAGCAATTTGATACTGTCTGCTGTGTAATAAATAACATTAGAATGAAATACTCCATTAATACTCCGAGCTGTCTGTGATACTGCATTTCCAAGAAAGAACTCATATTTCAAAACTGCATGAATTTCTGACTTGTCTATCTCTAAACAAAAATTGCAAAAGATGATTTATAAATACTTTATAAAGCGTAAAATGATTTAGAATAAAGAAATAAATCTGTCAGCTTTTTAACAATAAAGATTGTCAAAATATAATAATGGCACAAAATGAGCAGCTGTCAAAGTTTACCATATACCTTACTACAAATTCCATACTTGATAACCTAATATATATAAAAGTATATACTGGTTATTCATGAAGTCCTCTAGATAGTCCTACAAAAGACATCTTACAAATTTAGCTTGTTTTAGCTTCCTTCTTTCATTCTATTCGTAAAATACTAATCTCCAAAATTCTGTGGGCAAAAGTAGAATATTGATCATGCCTTACAAATTATATAAGCCCTTAGGGTACCACTGAACCATTTGTCTTTATGTATGGTGTCACAAAACAGCCTGACATAGTCCATTCATCTCCTGAGACTCTTGTCATTAACACACTGGACAAAATGCTTGGCAGCATTTCTTCCAGTTTTATTTTCCATGAAGGCCAGCTTTAGATTACAGTCTCTCTGCATCGATAAAATATGAAAAATACGAGCAGTGAGATCAATGTCATTACCTAGCCTCCTCCCGCAAAATTTAGGCCTTACACCTATAGTGGAAAGGATTATTATAATTGAAGCTGGGTAGCAGATTTGGTCCACCAGACCATTTTTACCAACCTCCAACACCCATCCTGTAGACATGATAAATCCTAGCAAAACATTGAAGGGAATTTGGATCTGGAATAAAAACAAAAAATAAAGAAATTCAGAAATGTATTTCACTAAACTACACTAGTATTGCACTGTCTTCACTGACAGATTATAAAAGATGAACAACACCAAGACCAGAGAAAATAGTTTTGTAGTTATGCTAAAACTGAGTTATTTCATTCCATGAGCAAACTCTTCATTTCACTTTGCTCTGTGGCCACTTTGACTTTTGACACACAGCTCATTGCATACCTCTGCAGGCAATGTCGATTTGATAGAGAGCCCAAGCTCATGTACAATACAAACATTTGATCGTTATATGCAAATATCTGTGCAGATCGTTCAATAAAAAAATTGAGAGACTGCTAGCAATTGTTCCTAAGTATTGTAGTAAGAATATTTGACAAAAAAGACATTGTTGAAGGTAGAGATGAGACAAAATCAACAAAATTATCACCAACACTTGAAATGAATCCTTTTTTGTAAAAATGCATAGTAGAGATATATAAGAAGAGTGCTTGTGGACAAAGTATCGGTAAGTACATTGGTAAGTTGTGGGATAAGAATAATTCAAAGTATAATGAAGCACATAGGTGACTTGTAGGATGAGACCAGTTAAGACAAAGTATGTTGGAGTACACTAGAAAGTTGTGAGATAAAAGGAGTTTAGACAAGATATACTAGAGTAAATTTGTGAGTGGTGGAATGAGAGAAAATATGGTGGAATACGTTGAGGTTCTGAGCAATGAGAGTAGATTAGACATAGTAGGTGGAGTAAATTGAGGAATTCTGACTTAATAGGGAGAAAATATTTGAAACGTGATTCTTCAACATGAATAGAAAAGACGTTTGATATGTTGAACAATTCATAAAAATTACATCTAAGGAAATAAAGCTATCATGTGATTTGTAGGAGTAAGGGTTTCCTACAAGCAAAGGTAAACATGAAGCAAAGTAACCATGGTAACATATTTATCTAATGCAATAGTGTTTTGCATACAGTAAGTAGGAAAATTTCTTTTGATGGAATTCTATCTATGGCTACTTAAAGTCTAATAACATCAAGAATATCAGTGAACCCAGAGTTTTGGAAGAGAAAAACAATGCAGTTAGGAATGGATATTGGTTTTTAAAGTCAACTGGTGAAAGAAATAGACATGTACCAGTCTTGTTGAATCTCTACAGCAAAGTATATCACCTCAGCTGGCAAGATTTAGAATATATGGCTGTGTGGTTAAGAAGTTTACTTCTCAATCACAAAGCTTTAGGTTCAGTCCCACTGCATGGCATCTTGGGCAGATGTTTTCCACATTGGGAGTGGATTTGGTTGATGGAAACTGAAACAAGCCCATCATATATGTGTGTGTGTCCTGGTCTTCACATCACATTATAGTTATAAATGAATGTCACGGTCATAAAAGTTGTTTTGCTCAGTTCCAGTCTTTCAGGAAAACATCTGACCAGGGAGAACTATTACTTTTCAAATCAAGGATTAACAATGTGAAGGCAAACTGCCATAGAAAATCTGTTCCAACAAATTCCATCTAACCTATGCAAGCATGAAACAAGGAATGTTACCCCATCTCACAGACACAACTGCGACCTTTACCCACCTACTCTCTCTTTTTCTCCTGTACTTACTCACTTTTACTGACCTTGTATTTTGAGGGTCCACTCTGATAGACCAACATTACTATTTTATCCCTTTCCTGCTCGACACCATTTACTCCCTTCCATTTTTCTACAATGTGAGTAAATACGTAGCTTCTCTCCAGCAAGAAACCTGTTCACTTTTGTTCTCTCAAACTCTAACCTCTCATCTCCAAGCATAAATCAGCCTCCCTCTCTCTGTATTATAGCTCCTCTCATTTGAAGTGGGTCTTAGCCTTGTAAGCTATATGGTGACCTCACTAATGCTGGTGTCATAAAAAGACCCCCAACACACTCTAAAGTGGTTGGTGTTAGGAAAGGCATGCTGTTACAGAAACCATGCTGAAATGGCCATAGGAGCATGATGCAGTTTTCAGACTTGGATCTTACCAGACTATCGAATCCATACCAACATAGACCATGGACATTAGATGATGATGATCATGTGTGTGTGTGTGTGAACATATATGAGAGAGTTGGAGAATGTAGTGTTGCTGATTATAAATATAAACAATAAAGCTTTGTAAAAATACTCCAAAGGTGTGTTCTGTATGCTAAGCACCCAATCAATGTTGAATATCATGTATTTAATATAGTGAATTAAAAGTTTCTGATACACAAAGATTATCCTTGTAATTTGAAAACAGAAATTAGAGTTATCTTACTTTGTTGTTTTAAGATTTTGAACTCTAAAATGAGTTTTTAACTTTTAACTGAAGGCATAATCTCAGTTAATGGAAGATTTTCAAATCATTATATTTCATATGTGACCCCCAATTGTCCTGGTTGCTACCAAATCTTATGATATAGGTATAATAATGTGTATTATTGGCTAGTTTTAATGATGACATAACATATTTTGTTAAATGTCTTAAATTCTTATGTTTGCAAAAAAAATAGAAAAATAAAGTACTCAAGAGAATTGAAATTTTAATACAAAATAGTATTTAAAGTATAGGGCAGAGTAATAATAAGAAGAGAAAGAGCTGCAGGTGCTTGGGTAGACATGACTAGAGATAGTAGATGGTTTGTTTATTCTGAGGGGCCTTATTGGAGTAGCAATATACAGAAGGTATAGTAGCATTTTGTCCATCCTTATGTGTTGAGTTCAAATTCTGCCAAGGTCATCTTTGCCTTTTGGAGCCAAAAAAATCAAGTACCTGTTGAGCACTAGGATCAATGTAATTGAATTAACCCCTTCCTGAAATTGCTGGCCTTGTGCCAAAATTTGAAACCAGTATAATAGACAGAGGAAATGGTATGTTTAAGGATCAGTGTCATTGACTAGTGAAGAACAGATCACTGTCAATTGGCCAAATATATTTTCTTTTACAGTCTATATGATGTTTTTGTGTGTAGCAGTATTCCAACATGTACTCTGTATATCATAGTGTTTCTTGAAATTTGTACTAGAACAGAAATGGTAAGTAACTACTAGAAATCAGAATGGAAGTATTTTGTAAATGCAAAGAGCAAGTTGTATATGTGACATCAGTCCACAACAATCAGAGGTTGTACATTAATGTTTATGGCGAGAAATTCTTTTGTAGCAGCAATAACTTTGAGTGTATCAGTTATGAGTTTTTCTTGCATACAGATGATACAAGGTTTCAAAACAGTTCTCTCCATATATGTAGCAAGTGTCTTGATTCTGTTGGAAGAGACTAAGCTGTCATGTCTCCATTGAAAAGTATGTTGATGGTCTCAATCATTGAATCAATGAAAGTCTTCTAGCAGTGTCTGGGGTGTATGCATAGAGAATATTAAGCATAATGTAGAGTCAATAACAAAGATTAGCATGATAAGAAAAGCTAACACTTTATTATCAATGTATAAAAGATAAAGTGAAGGGAACATAACACAACCCTTAGTTACACCAGAAGGGAAACAATGGGATAGCACATTACAGTAAGGGTTCTGAGAGAGAAATATTGAATCTAGAGATGGAATCCTAGTTAAGAAATTTAGCTAGATGTCTCATGCTAAATACAACAAACTGAATAAATATAATGAAAGATAAGATTAATTTTGTTGAGGCTTTCAACTGTGAAAACTTCTGGTGAGTGATGTAGGAGGCAAGACATATTTATGTGCTGTATAGTTTGTGTTTATCATCCAACTACTTGACAACAGGTGTTGGTAGTCAGGAAAAAAGAAAGATGATGAAAAAGATGATTGATAATGACTGTCTTTATCTCTGTGGAGCTGTTAGAAGAGAGAGTGGTAAGTTGGCAGTTAGAACAGGCTGCCTGTGGTAGGCATAGGTACCAGTGGTGGGGAAATATTGTAAGGTTTTTAAAGCTAATCTTACTACATATTTGAAGGTGAAAACACACATTACCTTACTGGGTTGAAGTTTTCATGTTCTGATATTTTATAACTGTGTATATAGGACTGAATAGGATTCAGAGTGTAGTTTTCTTAGCAATATTCAAGGTCAATTTAGAAGTTAAAGTGGTTAACAAATTTAATGAGTTTATTTGCAGAGATCTTACTTACAGATACATTTCAGTGGAAAAATTATGAATAAGAGGATTGTGTAGATCAGAGAACTCAGCTGCAGTTTGGGAGGTGAGAGAACTTGCAGAATGGACATTGGAAAAAAAAAAGCTATTCTTTACCCATCACTGAAATATTTTGATGACTGCCAAGAAAATAAAGTTTTCCCAATTGGTAAAGATGGGTGACTTCTTCAAGATCTACTTTAGACAGTATCATAGCTATTTTCAAGTACAACTAAATAATATTAGTAATAGTTGTAGGAGCAGTAATAGTAGCAACAGTAGTAGTTGTAGTAGCAGTAGTTGCAAAAGCATCAGCCTGGTGGCATTCATAATGTTAGTAGTTGTTTCTGACATGATGGTATTGGAAGTGAGAATTAGAGAATTAGATTTTTCAAAATACTAAAATACCAATTACACAGACTGAGAGAAATCTGAAAGTTTGTTTGATATTACAAAGTGGTTATCTAACCAGCAGCTGTCACAGTACTTTATCACATTACACAGATAATAGACCACATCACAAGAAGCAAAAGTAAAATGTCATCTAATTCTTTCATCTTAAAAGATTTTCTTTAAAATTTAAAGTCATGTGTATATGGTTTGCAAGATTTTTTGATGTGAAATAGTGTTAAAACAGATTTTGTTCTTTTTTGAGATAGTCATTGTACCCAATAAATAAACACATACACTCATTATCACCCTGTATCTCTTTCCTCCACACATATTCTCACTTACATCCCCAGTTAATGGCAAAAGAAAGTGTACGAGGAATGCTGAAAAGCTCCTGGTTTGGGGCAAAAGAAAATACAAGAGGATCAGTTAATTATGATTTTATTCAACATATGCCTCTCTCAGAGTCACACACTTATTACAGCTATCCTTCAGTTTTTCTAAGCCCTGTAAAAGGACTGGGAAGGTTAGGTCTTCCAACCAGGCATTTCACAATACCCTTAAAGCCAAAAACTTTTCAGCACCCCTATCATATATACTGGGACTATATAGTGTACATTGCTTGGTATTCCATAAACACTAGCACTATTAACTCTTTTGTTATCATAATTCTGTTGAAGTATGCCGCCTTTGTTTTAATTAAATTTGAAAATAATGAATTTAGTATCATAGAACCAGGAACAAGTTCAGCTAACAGAATTGCACATAGTTTCCAACCACTCAGTTTCACTTACGAAACATGGGTTCACTCATTACTCTGGTGAAAAACACTTGCCAAAGATGCTACACAATGGTATTGAACCTAAACACACTTAATTACAAAATAAAAATCTTAACCAGGACAGCAGGTTTCTCTTTCTCTCTCTCTCTCTTTCTCTCAGTCACAAATCATATTTACACGTGTGTGTTTGTCAGTTTCTGTCTACACATATAGAGACAAACAGATAGATAGATAGATAGATAAGCTAGAGAGATAAATAGACTGATACACACACACACACACACACACACATATATACAATTTCTTTCTTTGAAGGAATTAAAAACAAAAATGTAACAAAAATTTTAACAAACAAAAAAAAAAGAGAAATTCATTAGCTTCTTAAAGAAAACAATAAAACCAAAAAAATCCTAACAGAATCAAAAGCCAACAATAGAAGATTTGTTTAAAGAATTCACCAGTTAGAAATAAAGCTTCCTTATTTTTCTGTTTCAGTTCCACAGTTTTGTATTGTCTTCCCTCCTCCATCTCTTTTTTAAATTTTTTATTTTTTATTTTGTCTCTTCTAAGAAAAGTATCTTTTCTGAAATCAAGACTCATACAAAAAAAAAACAAAAAAAATAAAAATGGAAAAGAAAACAATCAAGCACACAAGAACCTGTTTATTGTCTAACATTTAATTAGATTCTACTTTTCAGATTACTTTCTGATGGAAAGCAAAAAGGTGCTACAGCTAAAAAGTCTAAAGTATTTAACCATCATTTCTCAAGGATTAGGTTTGATTCCTACCAGCTTCTTTGTGTGGATTTGTAATACAAGTACAAGGCTACAAATTTTGGAAGATTGAACAGACCTCATTTGATATAGCTTGGTGTCAGTATAATAGCAGTGGTCACAAAAGTGTACACTGCATTGAGCAATAAACGCAGAAATGACTAGAATCTTTGGTCTGGGTATTCACACCAAGCAATCTGTTTAAAAGTCTTTCTTAGTTTTGGTTTCTGTCCCCATAGGTAAGAATGCTCTCTACACAAGCCCTGAAGATGGTCAGCCTTGCTGATTTAAAAATATTTGATTTCCATATCATAATTTTCAGACTTCTACAGCCTAATTAAAATACAAATATCATCCAAATATCACCCAAATTCATTAGCTTCTTAAAGAAAGCAATAAAACCAAAAAATTCCCAACAGAATCAAAAGCCAACAATAGAAGATTTGTTTAAAGAATTCACCAGTTAGAAATAAAGCTTCCTTACTTTTCTATTTCAGTTCCACAGTTTTGTATTGGTATGCTAGTATGCTGTAGTGAAATGTATTTTTTGTTGTGACAGCTTGAAAAAGGAAGAAGAAATTGCTTCAGTTATTAAATGATGCGTTATTAAAGTGCAGGTTAACACCTTAATGTGAGAAAGCTAATTTGACTTCAGTGGGATTGTGTCGTCATGCCACTCTGTCAGTTATAACGACGAGGGTTCCAGTTGATCCAATCAATGGAACAGCCTGCTCATGAAATTAATGTGTAAGTGGCTGAGGACTCCACAGACATGTCCCCTTATTGTAGTTCTTGGGGAGATTCAGCGTGACAGTGTATGACAAGGCTGGCCCTTTGAAATACAGGTACAACAGAAGCAGGAAAAAAGAGAGAAAGTTGTAGTGAAAGAGTACAGCAAGGTTCGTCACCACCCTCTGCCAGAGCCTCTTGGAGTTTTAGGAGTTTTTGCTCAATAAACCCTGACAACACCCGGTCTGGGAATCAAAACTGCGATCCCAAGACCACAAGTCTGCTGCCCTAGCCACTGAGCCATTGCACCTCCAGGATTACGTAGCAAACTTTTTATACAATGGTATAATGGTGTCAATAGCAGACTGTTAATGCAAGGGAGATAACTATTTCTTCATAATATTTGATGGGATTAGAAGCTTGAATTTGAAATTAAGGAATAAGGAAAAAAATGCATAAAATATATACATTTATTTATTATCATGTTTACTTATTACAAATTCTTAAAATCACTAGCCAATGGTAATCTTGCATAGCAGTTTCATTCCTGTTTCATTCATCAGAATGACAAATTGAGGTATATGAAATATTTCATGAAGCAAAACATTTCTTATTGATGGAAAATAATGACAGTATGGAAGAAATTCATGAAATTTATGTTTTTATGTTTTTCTCTTTAGACAGATCGACTATTAATAGTTTTTACATACATCTGACTAAATACTAATGAAAAACAATAGAGATGAAGTTTATCTACATTTTTGTCTAATATGTGTAAAAATTAATAACCTAATGGAACCACTTTACAGTAAGAAATAGCAGCAAGTCTCCCTTAGTCATACTTTACAATCTTAAAATGAAACGTCATTGAATAAGGTAGGCACTGATATACATATAAAAACATTGGTTGGTCATGGGTGGAATGGCATTGAGCATAGGTCTTCTTGAACAAGCTTGACAATGGACATAAAGAACACCACCATAAAGGGGTATAATTCAAATAAAGTCTTCATTTACTGAACACAAAAAGGTCAGATTAATATCCATTCTGTTTTTGCAAACCCCCAAAGTTTGATACAAGAAACTCTTGTACTGTACATATTTCTACATGCTGTTAGCTTAATTTTGAAATATAAGATATCTTCATAAATCTTTGATCAATGTTTGCATTCTGTTTACAAATAACACACACACACACACACATTCAAATATACATATACATACATACACACATACATACGTACATGATGGCCATCCACTCATTACCGAGGAAGAGCATTGCTGACCTTCAAGAACATTGTGCGCTTTAGGACTAACTTATATTTTGCATTTGCAGTTCTGTTGGTATCTAATGAGCCCTGCTCTTGACAAGCATACACGACTGCAAACATTGCAAACAAAGCTTTTGCCATTCACTACACCAGCAGTGTGCTTTAGAGTAGCATGCTTAAGTTCTTCATGCAGAATACGTGCTCTCTCAAAGGTGTTGACCCCCTCCTTAACCTGCTTCCTCCATCTGCAGCGATGACAGACATTGCTCTCCCAGTCAGTCACCAGCCTTTAATGAGGACTTGACACAGTCCTTAAATCACAGCCTTGATTTCTGCTGGGGTCTCTTTCCATTAACAAGTTCCCCATATAGCATCTACTTCGGGATCCTGCTATTCTTCTTTCTAATATGGTGCCCAGTCAAATGTAACCAGTGCATGTGCACCATCACCTCAATACTCAAGATATCAGTTGTCCTCAGGACTTATATGTCTGGAGTTTCTAAGCTCCAGCCAACATTCAGAATGTGTCTGAGACATCTTTGATGAAAGTGTTCAAGGACCCTTATATGACGTTTGTAAAGGGTCCATGTCTCACATGAGTAAAGGAGCGATGTCAGCACACATACACAGTACACTGAATTTTGTTTACTTTGTGATGCCATGCTGGGACCAGACACGAGACTGAAGAGACTGGAAAGAATCAGTTG
Source organism: Octopus bimaculoides (assembly GCF_046866305.1). NCBI lineage: Eukaryota > Metazoa > Mollusca > Cephalopoda > Octopoda > Octopodidae > Octopus > Octopus bimaculoides. Next base: position 40,153,607 of record NC_142936.1, read on the forward strand.
CTCTCTGCGACCTGAAAGATATTTCATCATCCAGAGAGCAAGAACGGCTGAGTGTGCTGCCCAGGTAGACAAACTTGTCTACCACTTTCAGAATTGTTCCTTCAACCAAGATAACTGGTTCCACATATGGATTTCCTGGTGCAGGCTGGAACATTACAACAGTCTTGTCCAGGTTAATGCTGAGTCCAAATGCCTTGTAAGAAGCAGAAATACAATTCTTAAATATTTGCATGTCATCCACTGTATGAGTGACTAAATCACAGTCAACTGCATAAAGGAGGTCATGAATAAGAGACTGGAAAACTCTTGAATTAGCAGCAAATCGGTGCAGTTTAAAGGGGTATCCAGATGCTCGATACCTGACATATATTCCCAGAGAGCTAACCTTAGTGAAAGCATGAGTAAAAGCAGCAGCAAAGTACAAAGAAAAGAGTGTTGGGGCAAGGATGTCACCCTGCTCTTGACACTAGTCTCTACAGGAATGGGTCCCACCATGCTACCAACATTGACCCAAGCTTCCATCCCATCATGAAATGATTTAATTATAGATACAAAGTGATCCGGACATCCAAGTTTGCCAAGTATTTTCCATAGTAAGGCCCTATACACAGTATCAAATGCCTTCATTAAATCAATGAATACTTGGACAATATCCATATTCTGCTCATAGCACTTCTCCTGCATCTGTCTTGCTGTGAAAATCATATCCATTGTCCCTCTACCAGATCGGAAGCCACATTGAGATTCAGATAGGACATCATTTACGAGACACCCATTCAGACGGGTAAGAAGAATATTTGCTAGAACCTTGCCAGCAGCTGATAATAGAGCAATACTTCTGTAGTTACCACACATTGTTCTGGCTCCTTTTCCTTTATATAGAGGAAGAATAATTGCATCCTTCCAGTGCTTAAGCATTGCACCATCCCTCCAGACTGCTTTTAATAAGTTCATGAAGGGAGTGTATGATGTAATCACCATCAAATCGCAAGACCTCAGCACAAATTCCATCCCTTCCAGGTGCCCTACGAAGATTCAATTTACTTATTGATGTCATTATCACATCTATTGAGGGCATGGAATTTAAGGAGCCAATAATAGAGCTTTGTTGCATAGTATCAATCACTGTTTCATCCACAACTGACTCATAGTTCAGGAGTTCAGAGAAGTGTTCAATCCAGCAACCTGTGATTTCTGTTGATATAGTTAATGGAGTAGAAAGACTCCTTGGAAAGCAAAGGAGCTGATGCAGAGTTCTTAGGCCCATAAACTTGCTTCATCAGATGGTAAAGCTTCTTATTGTCACTTGCATCAGCAGCAGCCTGAACATCACGTGGAAGATCCTCCTACCAAGTGTTCTGCATCTTCCTGAGAGATTGCTGAGATTTTATACCGCTACTGTGGGCAAGTGCTAGATTTCGCTGCACAGCTGAAAGTTCTCTGTGCAGCAATACATTGTGGGCATGGCCCTTTGCAGCCAGTAGTTACTGAACTTCTTCATACATACACACACATATATATCATCATCATCATCATCATCATCATCATCATTTAATAACCATTGTCCATTCTGGCATGGGTATTGTTGCTAAGTGTGACTAAGGATGCCAAAGTGCCTACATTGCTAGAAATAAGAGTTAAAATTCTCTTAATGGTGTAGCATGGGCACAAAATGTATATGCACATGTTGACAGGGGAGGCAACTGCCCCATGACCATGCCTCCCATCAGCATTAAGAGTGTTTTAACTTTTATTCCTGGCAATGTAAGTGCTTCAGCATCCTTAGTCACACTTAGGGATGATTGAATTTTTTCTATATGGTATCACATTTCATCTGGCTGTTTATATTTATAAAATACATCAAGTTCAAGACATCACCAATGAGTGAAAATTTTGTAGACACATGAACAATAAGTACAGGACGAATTACCAAAATTTGGTAATTTGGTAATTTACAGAGATTTTGTACACTGTAATGAAGATAAACTGACAATATATAAGCAAAAAATACATATACACACTGATGAAATTTTGCGTACAGATACTAATACATACATGCACTTCCTGCATATACATTACATCTAATTACCCATGAAATGTATGCACGGGAAATGCATGTATATATTGGTATCTGTATGCAAAAATTTATCAGTGTATATATGTATGTTTTGCTTATATATTGTTGGTTTATCATTACTGAGGAGTACAAAGAAATCTTCATTACAGAGCACTAAAAATTTTAAGATACAGGATTATCCAAAATTTGTAAATCTTCTTGCTCATTTCCTTGCATTTGGCCTCGGGTTATAAGTAGAGAACAAATTTAGAGTGGATTGTAGGTATTTGACATTTACTTCTAGCTGACATTCCAGTGCCCCTAATTATGATTATATTTTTATAATTATATACTTAAAAATTAATTTTACTGACATGGTCAATTTTTTATATGCTAGCCACTGATGTAATCATGTTAATGATTATATCCTCAATTTATAAGTATAAATAATTTTGAGTTCTCTAGTCATTATATCATGCTACTATATGATTTCTGATGTTAACAGCATGGCCAAGATGGGTGACTAGATGTAATGTATAGACAGAAAATGTATGTATGTATTGGTACCTGTATGCAAAAATTTATTGATATGTATATGTATTTTTTCTGATATATTATTTGTTTATCTCTACTGAGGAGTGCAAAGTAATTTTCCATTACAGAGCATGAAATCTTAAGATATAGAATTATCCAAAATTTGTAAATCTTCTTGCTCATTTCCTTGTACTCAGCCTTGGGGTATAAATAGAGAGCAAATTTAAAGTGGACTGTAGGTATTTGACATCTACTTCTAGTGTATAGGTGTTGACATTCCAGTAACCATACTTATAATTATATTTTTATAATTATATACTTAAAAACTAATTTTACCAATATGGTCATTTTTTTTATACACATGAGTTAGGTGTAACTGTGTGGTAAGTAGCTTGCTTACAAACCACATGGTTCAGGGTTCAGTCCCACTGTGTGGCACCTTGGGCAAGTGTCTTCTACTATAGCCTCGGGCTGACCAAAGCCTTGTGAGTAGATTTGGTAGATGAAAACTGAAAGAAGCCCGTCGTATATATATATATATATATATATATATATATATATATATAGGTAATAGTAATCGTTTCTTATTAGGAAACAAATTAGTTTTTTACAGAACTGCAAGGAGAAGTGCACAAGTTAATTAAGACAGGGATGAAAAATTATTAGTTACAGAATAAAAGCATTACATTTGGGTCAACGACTCAACATACAACAGTCCCCTCAATAAACGGTCATATATAAGAAATACATCAAAGTCCACAACTACATAAGAAAATATATATAAAAAATAAAATAGAACATAAAACACACAATATAAAAATTTATATATTTTTTTTTTTCTACTAACATACAAATAAATCAAATTTGAGTTAAAAATATAACACAATATATATATATATATTTTTTTTTTTATAATTTCAATTCAAATAAAATTAAGCGATTAAAAATTCAAAATAGACAAATAAAGCAAAATAGAACAAGATAAAATGAGGTAAAATAAAATACTATAATAGTCCATCGGCTAAAATACTATAACTGATGACAAACTTTAAAATGACAAAAAACTTTTAAATAATTTAACATCATTTAAAGTTAAATTAGAAAGTCTTGTACTTCCCTCAAGGTACATGTAATAACAGCAGACTTCCAAAGGTAAAATCCGTCTCTGCTCACCAAATTTACAAAAGTTCATAAAAACAACTGGTCAAAAACATAGGTCAAAACACACACAAGCACCTATGGCCATTTCAAGGGTTCGCCACCAAAGTTCATACACGTCATAGTGCAATCCGGTGATGACCCCCCCTCCTCAGAGTAACAATTACAAACAAACATCAGGACATACAAAAGAAATTATTTTTTTGTATATGACAGAACCCGTCAAGTGGACATAATTGAGGGTTCCTATTCTGGAACGCCAAATTTGGCATCTATTATTGCATCTCTAAATAGAAGCAAGTTGAATAAAATAGAGCAATGCAAACGGCCCTGCAATGGAAACCCCAGCTCTGGGAAGATTGGGTACAATACAAATAAGACTAGTGAGACCAGCTCTTCACTCCTTCCTGCTGTGTCGAACCCTGGTAATGGAAAAAGGAAAAATGCGGATGTGGGAAACCTTCAATTATGTCCTCTTGACAGGTTCTGTCGGAGCACAAATGTAATTTATAAATGCGTTGTTAAGGATGAGGACAATTCAAATAAGTTCTATATAGGAAGTACGATAGATTTCAAAGCAAGATATAGAGCACATTTGAGTTCATTTTCAAATGAAAAGTATTGCAACTCCACAACTCTCACATCCTATGTACATGACCATAAGAAGAAAAATAAGAAATACTCTCTTGAATAGTTGATTGTATCGAGAGCCCCTAATTTTAGAGCAAATATTAGCAAATATCTATTATATATTAGGGAATCCCTTGCTATACTTAGGTTGTTTGGGTCGAAAACTTTAAATAAATTCATTGAAGTGATCCCTTTTTGCAATCATAGGTTTTCCTCCACTTTCTTGAAGGTATATAGAAAAAAAAAATAGAAAATATAAATATAAATAAGATTATTTGTCTGCGTTAGGGTGATTTGAAACCTCGAGGATTACATTAGTTACTATAGCCAATTTGAATTTTTTTTTGTTTTTTTTTAATATTCATGACTTGGACTAGTCTTTCCCTCTTGACTATATAAGCCTGTCATAGACAAAAAAATAATTTCTTTTGTATGTCCTCATGTTTGTTTGTAATTGTTACCCTGAGGAGGTGTGGGGGGGGGGGGTCATCACCGGATTGCACTGTGACGTGTATGGACTATGGTGGTGAACCCTTGAAATGGCCATAGGTGCTTGTGTGTTTTTTGACCTATGTTTTTAACGAGTTGTTTTTATGAACTTTTGTAAATTTGGTGAGCAGAGACGGATTTTACCTTTGGAAGTCTGCTGTTATTACATGTACCTTGAGGTAAGTACAAGACTTTCTAATATAACTTTAAATGATGTTAAATTATTTAAAAGTTTTTTGTCATTGGACTATTATAGTATTTTATTTTACTTCATTTTATCTTATTCTATTTTGCTTTATTTGTCTATTTTGAATTTTTAATCGCTTATTTTTATTCGAATTGAAATTATAAAAAGATATATATATATATTGTGTTATATTTTTAACTCAAATTTGATTTACTTGTATGTTATTAGAAAAAAAAATATATATATATAAATTTTTATATTGTGTGTTTTATGTTCTATTTTATTTTTTATATATATTTTCTTATGTAGTTGTGGACTTTGATGTATTTCTTATATATGACTGTTTATTGAGGGGACTGTTGTATGTTGAGTCGTTGACCCAAATGTAATGCTTTTATTCTGTAACTAATAATTTTAAATATATATATATATATGTATGTATGTGTTTGTGTGTCTGTGTTTGTCCCCCAAACATCACTTGACAACCGATGCTTGTGTGTTTACGTCCCGTAACTTAACGGTTTGGCAAAAGAGACCAATAGAATAAGTACTAGGCTTACAAAGAATAAGTCCTGGGTTGATTTGGTCGACTAAAGGCGGTGCTCCAGCATGGTCACAGTCAAATGACTGAAACAAGTAAAAGAGTAAAGAGTAGCTACTTATTGAGGATATAATCATTAACATGATTATATCCTCAATTTATAAGTACATTGTGTGTGTGTGTGTGTGTGTGTGTGTGTGTGTGTTCAGTTATTGGGCTGTGGTCAGGCCATACTGGTTTGAAGGTTTGATTGATCAAATCAACCCCAGTATTTATTTTGAGTACTTTATCAATCATTTATGCTGAACCACCAAGTTAAAAGAACATAAATAATCAAACATTGGATGTCAAATGAGACACACACACACACACACACACACACACACACACACATGTATATGCATACACAAAGTTTCTGCAAACCAAATTTGCTCAAAATGCACTGATTAGATTGGAGTTATATAAAAGAGAACACGAGCCCAGTGTACCCTGTTATATGAGCCTAAGACCACATGACTACAAAATAAACTTCTATACCACAGGAAAGTCTGTGCCTATTTATATAATTACTTTTTTCTTCTTCCTGTCAAAAGATGAATGTGTGTGTTGAACCTAGAAAAATTATAATTAGAGTCCAAATGCAACTGCAACTAAGTGTTAACATGTTTAATACAGAGAACATTAAGAAGCATTAAAGAGATGAAGATGAAATTGCGTTTGTCAATGACCAATCATATTTTCGTTAACTGGCAAAGCAAGAGAGTGAAAGATGTTTTCACTTTATTCTGACCTCTTCAGCAAAATATTGCCTTCACTATACTGTACACCTATATAATAATGAAAGATTTATTAAGTGAATACCTATTTATTGGCAAAAGAAACTAAGATTTTCTAGAGATAGCATCTGCATGAAAACACAATCGTCAAATTACTGATAAATTTAATGCCTTCTTCAAGTGACCACATTTAAAATACATTTCCCCATGCAGTAATCTCTGTTTCCCAATAGCTTTGATGATTTTCAGTTTCACATTGTGTTTCTGCCGATAGTGACAATAGAATTGAAAGGTACTTGTCATTTATAAAGTAGAAATCTTCAAAATATAACTAGGAAAACAAAATAAACTGGGCATCTCCTGGCAGAAACAATGCTGTTAACCAGTGCTAGAGGGAACAATATATTCAGAAAGTACTGAAACTATTGTGATATTCAGATGGTGAATGGAACATCCTGCAGTGTCTATTGAGAGCTGTATGTTTCTATATTAGTCATAGACAAAAGTAAGTACATGACAGATGATGCACGAATTTGTGAAAATTTAAATTTCAGTGATAATGTTAGCAGCAATCACGTTGACTCTGCCTTCTGAAGAAAGGCAGCACCATACACAAACATCCTTTCATCCCTGAACATGACTATGAAGATCTAGATGGATAAAGGAATTTCAGTTTTTTACACAAAAGCTAGAAATTTCATATTGGATAAAAATCACAATAGTAACAATAAAACTAGAATACAGTTATGTTTTTGATAAGAAAGAAAATTACAAGGCTGGCAGGACAGACAGATTGATGAATGGGTAGATTGACAGACAGATGAGTAAGTTAATTGGCATATAAATAACTAGAGAGATAATTGACAAATATCAGGAGAGAGACAGATAGTCGGATGGAGAGATGGAGAGATCGATAAGACAGACAGATAGAGAGTTAGGTAGACAGATGGATGGACTGATGGATGGACAGATGTATAGATAGATGGATAGATATACTAAAAAAAAATCACATATACACTCTTGCATTCATCAGAAATGGTAACTTTTAAACAAATATAAACACTCATAAATTTATTCACACATTGCTAAGTAATATAAAAGTATGAGGAAGTGGGAACATATTGAGAATGAAACAATTCCCAGCTCCTACTAAACAGCACTTCTGACCAGTTTCCAAGACACAAACCAAACTATGGAGCCACAAAACTGATATAAGTGATAACACCATCCCCAAACAGAATTGCACCATAAATATAAATTGTCTATAATTTATAAAATGGCATGGCAGTAATGAAGGCAGCTGTGATGGTAGTGCTGGAGATGTTGGTAATGAATATAATAGAAACAGTTGTAGTAACACAATAGCATTTATTCCACACTCCAATACTCCAGTAAAATCTTTCCCGACTCATCCTACCAAACCTCATTTTTTAAAAACTTTTTTTTCCTTTAGTAGTAGTGTTGTTTTAGCTTTTTGACATGAAATTGCCATGAAATATTTATCTATTCTGAGGATGATAGCTGAAAAATCTATACCACACCAATACCATTACCAACGCCAAAACAAAAAAAAACTTACAAGGCTAAAACCATCATCACTAGTATCATTATTAAGATCATTATTATTGATCACATTATTGGCAGTGGTGGTGGTGGTGGTATTAATATAATAATTTGTGTTTGGTAGTGGGGAGAAAAATAATTTTGATTACCAAATTATTCTATAATGTTTATGAATGTCATGCCATTTTTTATTTCAATTTCATGTATATATTAATATATACACACACATAAACACTCACAAATCACCATTATACGCACTGAAGATAATTGGATACATATGTGTGTGTGGTGGGGGGCGCACATACATACATACATACATACACACACATATATACACACAATTTTTTTCCTGCAATTAAGTAGAAAGACAGATAGATTGGTAAGACAAACAAGAGTAAACAGAACTTGACAGTCAAGAGCTAATCTCACCCTTCAAGTCACATTCTGGAAATTTTCTGCTGATGGGAAAGTAAAAATAAAAATTATGTGTGTGTGTATATATATATATATATATATATATATATATATATATCATCGTTTAACATCCGCTTTCCATGCTAGCATGGGTTGGACGATTTGACTGAGGACTGGTGAAAGAAACCCATTTTATATATATATATATATATATATATATATATATATATATATATATATATACATATGTATGTGTGTATATATTTGTGTATCTGTGTTTGTCACCCCAACATCACTCTTGACAACCGATGCTGGTGTGTTTACATCCCCATAATTTAGCAGTTCGGCAAAAGAGACTGATAGAATAAGTACTAGGCTTAGAAAGAATGAGTCCTGGGTGGGGGGGGGGGCGATTTGCTCGACTAAAGGCAGTGTCCCAGCATGGCCACAGTCAAATGACTGAAAAAGTAAAACAATAAAAGAATAAAAAAATATATATGCATAGTCATGACAGTGTAAGTAGGAAAAATAGAACTCAAAACATGAATATATTTTTTATTTAGCAGAAGTAACAGAGTGACTCAAGGTGAAAGCGTTTGGTGCATTGGCTGTGTCCATCAGGGGGCACCACTTCGAAAAATTTTAAATCAGATGTATTGACCCTAGTGAATATTTTTTTGAAAGCCTAGTACTTATTCTATCAGCCTCTTTTGCAGAACTACTAAGTTACAGGAAAGTAAACACACCTTCACCAGATGTCAAGCAGTGGTGGGGGGACACAAATACAGACAGAAAGACACACACACACACATATAATAATATATAAATATATGCATATATACATACATATATGTACATACCTACATATATATGTATATATACATGCATATATTGGTAATGGACATAAAAAAAACGTCGGCAAAATGAGAAATGAGAACATAAAAAACAAAAACATAGAAAATGGACTTTTTTTTCAAACAACAAGAAAACAAACAGAGAAACGAGACATGCGACATAAGAACATTCCCTTCATCAGTTGTCCCCTGTTTTATCTACTCCACATTTTGAAAATAAGTAAAAGACACGACTTCATTAAAACAGTCCTTCCCGTAAAACAAATTAAATAAAATTTGGGATTTTTTGTGGAGGGTGAAAGTGGTAACAAAAACAGGACAGTGAATACAAAACAGTAAAAACAAACAGTGAGGGCTGTTAAACCAAGACGATGTGAAGTAATGAACGCTGGAAAAATGAGCTTTGAGAAGGGACAGATAAAAGCATGTTTTGTCTAGGAAGGAAGTGGAAGAAAAAAGAGGGATGGCCGTTGGTCATGTGTGAGCAACAAGAGAGTCAAGGAGGAAGAGTGAGAGAGAGAGAGGGAATGGTGAAGAGGAGAGGAGAAGAATAGGGAAAGGGTGGGAGAGAAAAACAGAAACGAAGAACAAGAGAGGGAGATAGATAGACAGAAAAGATATAGAATAAGAGTGCACATTGTAATTATTAAGATAAAACTTACTTGGAAAAAGGATACGTTGCATTTGAATATATAATAATATAAATAATATATAAATATATGCATGTATACATATTTATATGTACATACCTACATATGTATATATACATGCATATATGGGTACAGGACATCAAACAAACGTAGGCAAAATGAGAAACGAGAGCATAAAAAACAAAAACATAGAAAACGACCTATTTTTCGAACAATAAAAAGAACAGAGAAACGAGACGTGCAACATAAAGAACATTCATATACAGATATATGATAGGTTTTTCTCTGTTTCCATCTATCAAATCTACTCACAATGTTCTGGTTGTGCTCCACAGCTATAGCAGAAGCCCCTTGTCTAAGATGCCACAGAGTGGGACTGAATCTTGATCTATCTATCTATCTATCTATACGTACATATATATATATATATATATATATATATATATATATATATATATATATATATATATATGAGAGGTATTGGTATCTAGATCACCCAAGGAATGTCAGGTAATGCTAAGTAAGTGCTCTGGACAGACAGTAGTTAAACTCTTGGTTTGAAAACTCCTCACAGCCTTGGCTTTGTTATCTCATTCTGTCTTATATCATCATCATCATCGTTTAACGTCCGCTTTCCATGCTAGCATGGGTTGGACGATTTGACTGAGGACTGGTGAAACCGGATGGCCACACCAGGCTCCAATCTAATTTGGCAGAGTTTCTACAGCTGGATGCCCTTCCTAACGCCAACGATATATATATACACTATTCAAAATATACAAAAGATACCCCAAAACACAGTGACAGGTGAAAGAACAACAAATAGGATGTGTTAGTTTAATGCTCAGGAAAAACGGAAGAACTTTTTAGCATTTTGAGACCATGCAGTTCTACAGAAAGAAATGAGGAGAGAAAACAGATGGAGAGAGAAAAGAATCCAGTGAAAATAATGTGTCTGAACTTGCAGTGCTATGTGTTGAATTGACTGGGAGGAAGCGGCTGGAGATATGGCTGACAAGGGATACAACAGTCACCTAGTGAGTGTGTGTGTGTGTACACAAGCATGTGTGCATGTGTATATATATGGGCGAGTCTGTGTATGTGTGTGTGTGGGCAAGTACATGTGTGAGTATGAAAACTGTAAGTATGGCTATATGTATGCATGAGAGTATGTATGTGTATGTTTTTGAGTGTGTGTGTGTGGACGCACGCATGCTCATACGAGCAAGTATGTATGTGAAGTGATGTGTGCATGTGCTCTGTGTATGTGAACGTGTGTATATGTGTGTGGACGTGTGTATATCTGTGTGGGTGTGAGGCTGTCTAACGTGTGTGCAAGCACGTATGTGTAGAGGCTATTGTGTGTGTGTGTCTGTGCGTGTATTATGTGTGAGTAGCATGTGTGCATGCATGTGTGATTTTTGTCCATTTTAGGTGTGTGTAAGAGGCAGTTGGACGTGTGTCTGTGCATACATTTGTGTGTGTGTGTGTGCTTGCACGTGTGTGTGAGGCTGTTGAATGCATGTCTATTTTTGTATGAATATTGTGTGTTAATGCATGTGAGTATGTATGTGGGCAAGTGTGCATGTCCCTATTTTCAGTCAGTGTGTTATTATGGGGCTTAATGTAGTTCTCAGAGAGATTCAGGATGACAAAGAATGAGACAAGGCTGGCCATTTGAAACACAGGTGCTGCTCATCTTTGCCAGCTGGGTGGACAGGAGCAACATAAAATAAACTGTCTTGCTCAAGGACACAACATATCACCAGGTGCCAAACTCTCAACCTCACAATCTTGAGCTAAGAACCCTGAGCACTTAGCCACATACCTTCATTGTTTGAAATGGTAACAGTATTTAGACATACATATTCCCAAACAATATACCTTTTCTGTCCTGTTATCTTGTTTCTTTGCATCAGGTGTAACTGAGTAGTTGTCCACACCATGCCATATTAACAGTTATTTTGTTCCTTTGATGATGAATAATAAGGAGATGTTCTGATTTGTTTTTAATATTCCACCTGCTGAAGGTAGTGAGCTGGCAGAACCATTAGCTTCCCAAACAAGTTTCTTAGAGGCACTCCATCCGTATTTACTTTCTGAGTTAAAATTCTGCCAATGCTGACCTTGCTTTTCTTCCTGTCAGGGTCAATAAAATAAGCGCCAATTGAGCATTGGGATTGATGTAATCGACTCACTCCCTAACCTAGAATTGCTGGCCTTGTGCCAAAATTTGAGAGCAATTCCAAAAATTCAATGTTTTCAAACCGTGTGCCATATACACTATGAACAAAGCCTGTGACACTGGATGAGGGGAATAATGAGGATAAACATCAAATGAAAGCTTAAAAATTTGCTAGAGTAATTTGGGTGCTGTTAACGCATTACCTATTTTAGTTATTATTTAGCATTCTACAATATCAAGTGACTGCCACTGTTGATAGAATAATTTGGTCAGTTGTAAATATGAGGTTTTTATATACATCACACAGTCTAGTTTTCTCTTTGTTGTGTTTTCTTAATACGTTTTTGATATTCGAACTTTTTCTCTCCAAACCAGAGTTCCATATCTTTGAGAACTCTTGGCGTGTGTGTGTGTGTGTGTGTACAGGTGTGTGCTCATTATTTGATATTTGATTATCTCTAGCAATTGCAGAAATTCTACTTAAAGCAACTGTAACCAAATTCTTTCCTTCCTGTGAGTATTGTATTTCATACACGAGTTTAAGATGTAGTGTCTAACAACACAGTTTAGCACTTTTAATGGTTAAAAGTACAAAAAGTAGGTAAGGTTGTCATTCCAATAAGTGATGGCTATCCTTATTTATCAGTAAAAAGTTTGAATCTTTGTAGTAACAGGTAATGTCACAATGTAATTGATTTGTCTCGGACATCTGACTGAACAGCCAGACATTTCTTTCCAATATCATTCAATTGATATGAATAGAAGCAAATTGGTTACCTATTTTACATTAGAACAAAGCCTATTGATGTTACAGATGCAACCATTTCAAGAGGAGGTATGGACCAGGTGTTGACACTGATAATGAAGCCATTACAACACTCCTTTCAATTTCTTAATTGCATAAAGACATTTGGTCAATAATGAGAGGCATTGATATCTTTTAGCTACAATTTCAGTAAAACTTGTCATCCATTTGGAATACCATACAATTAACCTAACAAAACATTCAAATTCTTTGGAGACTCCAAGCAGCAGAAGCTGAAATAGTGACCACAGTCTGTTGAAATCTGACAGTAACTGGATTTCTAAAAGAACGAAGGTGCAGTGTAACTGACTCATTGTTCCTTGTTGACATTTTTAGAAATCTGTAAGAGTCCTTACTGCTTTGGCACTTTTGAGAAAAACTTGCAAATTTTCATAATGGATCCAATTATTTTCTCCACATAGGCACAGACATGGTCGTGTTGTAAGAAATTTGCTTCCCAGCCACATGGTTCAGGGTTCAGTCCCACTGTGTAGCACCTTGGGCAAGTGTCTTCTACTATAGCCTCAGGCCAACCAAAGCCATGTGAGTGGATTTGGTAGACAGAAACAGAGAGAAGCCCGCCATATATATATATATATATATATATATATATACACACACATACCAACACACACACATGCCAACACCAAAGTCCTTAACTGAGCCAAGATACCCAACATACACATCTTGCTCCAGCAGTGTCATTTGTGCTTGCTCAGTCATGTTCATCACATGCCAGACGGAAGGATCCCAAAGAACTCCTGTATGGGGAATTGGTTACTGGCACAAGAGCACAAGGACAACCTTATCTTCATTTCAAAGCTGTCTGTAAGAGAGATATGAAGTCGCTTGATCTGGACGTTCTGCGATGGCTGGAGTCTGCAAATGATCACCCACACTGGAGGCAAATATTGCAAAAGGGAATGAAGAAAGCAGTAGAAAAACTGGTACTTGCCATCAAAGAAAAGCACACTTGACAGACGGGAAAATCAGCAGCACCGGCAGAGAGCTCCTTCAAATACAGTCACTGTATGCACGACTGCCACTCCTGTGTGGGCCTGTGCAGCCACATCAGATGCTGCACCACCATCAGCAGTTGACATGATTTCTTTCGGTGCAAATCCATAGCCTCTTGAGACCGACAGATGCCTACTATATATATATCTATGTATGTATGTGTGTGTGTGTGTGTGTGTGCATGCGTGTGTGTGTACTAAGCTTAAAAAAAGGTAAGTCTTTCGATTGATTTGTTTGACTAAGCAAACCCTTCAAGATGGTGTTCCAACATGGCCACAGTCAAATGACTGATGCAAGTAAAAGAATAAAAGCAAAGAATATCACTGCATCAAAGTAATTAGCCATCTCCTTTAAGCCATAAATAATTTTTCTCATTGCATTGCTGAAATGAAGTACTCCATTTTCTCACTCCAAAAGAGTTAATGACACCATCATTTTAACATTCATCTTTCCTTGCTTGAATAAACCAGATTAGATTCACAGATGCAGATTTACTATAGCCAGATGCCTTTCCTGCTACCAATCCTCACTTGGTTTTTTAGCAAGGTAATATTTCCTTATGGTCAGATGTTTACATGGAAGATTGGAATCCAATGATGTCACTTGTATAACATTGTATAACATTTACATTATTTACATTTGACGGATATTTGTCCTCACCTTGTTTGTTGTTAACACGACGTTTCAACTGATATACCCTCCAGCCTTCATCAGGTGTCATGGGGAAATTTCGTACCTGGGTTCTCATTCCTAATTTTCGATGTTGTGGTTATTATTATTATTATTATTATTATTCAGGTCACTGCTTGGAATCGAACTCGGAATCTTGGGGTTAGTAGCCCGTGTTCTTAACCCCGAGATTCTGAGTTCGTTTCCAAGCAGTGCCCTGAATAATAATAATAATAATAATGATAATAATAATAATAACATTGAAAAATACCTTAGGAATGAGAACCCAGGTTCGAAATTTCTCCAAGACACCTGATGAAGACTGGAGAGTATATCAGCTAAAACTTTGTGTTAACAACAAACAAGATGAGGACAAATATCCATCAAATGTAAATAATGTACATAATTCCTCATCACTTAAATATAGAACTGTATGACTCATTTACAGTTATCACATGTGTCAAGATGAGACATGCCCATGCACTAACACTTTCAGTGTCCATCTACAAAATCCTCTCACAAGACTTTAGTTGAGCAAAGATTATTGTAGAAGACACTTGCCCAAGCTGCCACACTGCATAGTTGAGCCCCAAACCATATGGTTAGAAAACAAACTTTTTATACACACAACCATGCCATTATCTATATATATATATATATATATATATATATATATATATATACATAACTACTTATTTGCTTCATGGACAGTAAAATGTTGCTCTTGGATAGGTATAGTCATTTGATAATATACTGAACAATTGTCCTAGAGTACTGAAATAACAATATCCATGAACTGGCTTAAAACACTATTGTCTCTAATGAGTGGAATGAGGGATGCATTTAGCTTTTTTTTTTCTACTAATAATAAGTGCATAATCACTAGATGCCCTTTGCCACTTCATTTGATGACTACAACTTGAGAATACCTTCATGATTTTGAAAATATTTCTTTCTCAGTCAAAAGTTTATTATTTATCACTAGCAAATTTGCTGTCTTAAATACAATGATTCTAAGTGGAGCAGAGTATGGCCATTGTTTCTGTAGAAAATGATAAGCTTGAATCAGTAAATATTTGAAATTTTGAAGGTTTATCAGTTACGCTATAAAGTTTCTGATCAACACAAATAGCAGACACAGTTAAGGGTGATAGTTTAGCATCAAATTCAGTCTGAAGAGACTAATATCGTGATAATGCAGAGATAAGCAGAATCAGAAATTCCAGACAGCAAGATCTTCAACTACTAAGCAGTAAGTGTTTATTTCAATGTTTAGAATCCAATTATATTAAACTTGTTTCCATCAACAGGCTGCACGTTAAGAGGATTTACAGTAAATTTGATATCAAGCTTTTTTCACAATGTCTTTGTGAACCAAAGACAATTCTCCGTGAACAAGTTGTGTGAATTTATAGTACCAGAAACAAGTTTTTGTTTCAGTGTTTCATGCATTGATGTGGTTAATACTATTGGTTCCCAATAAATATTTGCAGACTATCCTATCATTTCATAATTAAGACGTTGTCAATAGTGGGACATATTATTTATGTCAATATAAAGATTTTACTAGCTTACTCATCATTATTTAGCAACTGTTTTCCATGCTAGCATGGATAAGATGGTTTGACTGGAGCTGATAAACCAGAGAGCTACACCAGGCTCCAGTCTGTTTTGGCTTGGTTTCTATGGCCAGATGCCCCTCCTAATACCAACCACTTTATAGAGTGTACTGAGTGTCTTCTACATGTCACTGGCACAGGTGCCTTTTACATGTCTCTGACACAGGTGTCTATCACATGTCACTGGCATGGGTACCTTTCATGTCTCATTGGCACTGTCCAGCTTGATGTATCTTCTTAAGCACAGCAAATTGCCAGAAGTCTTAGTCACTTTTCATTGCCTCCATGAGGAAATGGCAAGTGACTGAAGATCTTATTTCACCACCTTGCCCATGTCTTCCTGGGTCTACCTCTTCCATAGGTTCCCTTCAGTTAGAGATCAACCTTTCTTTTCACAGCTATCCTCATCCATATGCATCACATGACCATACCAAGCACTGCCTTCTCTCATGCATGCTACATCTGATTCCTCTTATACCCAGTTTTTGTCTTAAGACACTTACACTCTGTTGCATGTACACACTGACATTACACATCTAGCAGAGCATAATAGCTTCATTTTTTTCAAGCTTTTGCATGTCCTCTGCAGTTACAGTTCATGATTCACTACCATGTAACATGACAGTTCGCACACAGGCATCATACAATCTGCCTTCCACTCTGAGGGAGACGCCCTTTGTTACCAACAAAGGTAGTAGCTCTCTGAATTTTTACCAGCCCATTCTTATTCTAGCAGTTATGCTCTCAGAGCATCTTCCCCCATTGCTGACTTGGTCACCTAAGTAATAGAAGTTATCTGCTACTTCAAAGTATCCTCTAGGGCATTTGACAAATCTATTTTCTGTACATTCTTAGTGTTTATTGTACCTACACTTTTGCCACACACAAAGACTACTTTCTCTGTTAACCTTTCTCTGATACTGCTTCACCTTTTATGTGTCTGTAGCTTGCACCTTACAGAGTTTCTGCCAACACCTTTTCTACATATCGAGGGGGGCTGAGAACCAATATTTGGTGAACTTCTACCTGTACACTGAATTCATTGCTCTACTTATTGCCAAGTTTCATCTTACATACAGCATCCCTGTATGTGGCTTGTACAGCTCTCACCAACCACTCATCTATCCCTAGCTTCTGCATTGACCACTAAATAAGAGAGCAGGGGGTCCTGTCAAAGGCTTTCTCTATGTCAACAAAAGCCAAGTATAGAGGTGACAAGGTCCACTATCCCTTATTTGGTATAGCAATGAATTCAGTGTACAGGTAGGAATTCACCAAGGATTGGTTCTCAGCTCCATCTTGTTCATCATAATCCTCCAGGCCATAACAGAGGAATTTAAGATGGGCTGCTCTTGGCAGCTCCTCTATGCTGATAGTTCTCATTAATTAATTGACCAAGCAGTTGTTTCAACAATCATAGCCTTATTCCTTCACTGAGTATGTCTCCTGTTAGTAATTTTGAAGCATTGAAATTTGTTACACCTGTATAGTAAACATTGCCATCTACTGCCTCCTCCTTTGTAATTTCAGGCCACTCTGTTTCATCATAGTAACTAGTTGCTGAATCTCCAAAACTTAATATATATAAGTCCAATTTATTGCTCCCATTTGGTTCAAAGTTTAAGATATCTTTCAACCCAGATAATGAATTTATCAAAGACCTGAGCAGAATTATCCTTTAACTTAGGAGGACTGATTCTTATTAATGACATGGTTGATTAAAGTAATTTCTGAAGTGTGAAAATTCTTGTAATCCATAATTTTAACCAGTCAATATCTAACCAGAGATTTATTTCACACTTCAAAAGTTGTCAACTAATGAAGTAGTATTATTCAACTTATATAATAAACAGCAAGCTGCTGTTCTACTACAGACCAGCACATAAGAGCATAGAGCCTTAATGATCTCATATCATTTCTACTGTTGGTAATTAACAGAATAAAATAAGACAATTATAGAATATCCAACACTACACGTTCTTTGAACTGGTTGCATGATATGTAATGAACTTTCCTTACTCTGATAACAACTCTTATTTACTATTTGAGAGGGTCAGAATAATTAAGAGAAACTTGGTTGGAGAATTAGCAAATGTAATTAACAAGAATGCACAACAATGAAATCAAAAGACACAGGTTCCAGTGCTTTGGTACTGACAATAAAAACAATCACCTTTGAACAGTCCAATTCTACAGAAAGTTAATAGCCATAAACATCAGTTTCCCTCAATTTTATTATTGTTTGTTTTTGTTTTGTTTATTTGTAATGGCTTAGTGAGAGATATAAGAGTAATTTGCTCTATGGCCCTTACCAAGGTTTCCATGATAGGTGAGAGGAAGACTGAGGAAGTTATCCACAGATATAGGCCTGGTTAAAATACTTCCAACAGAGTCAACTCTACCAAGGCATCCAAAGGAGCCAGATGACTGTTAAATCAGGCAATGGGTTAAGTCTACAATCCAGTTGCAAGTATAATCCCTCCCTCCCTCTCTCCAATAAATTCTCACAGTTTCCACGAACCAGAGTCACTCACAAGGTTTTGACCAACCCAAGGATATGCTAGAAAGCATTTCATTAATGTGTTACTCAGCAGGTTTGAACCTGAAACCAATGAGATTTATAGTCACACAGTCATGTTTCATTGATGAAACTGAAAATTACATTCCTCCAACTATTAAACCAATTTATTTTTTTGTTTATTTACTTAAATAATTTGAGTTGAAGAGGCAGCCTCTGCACAGACCTTGACCTACTACAAACAAAAGTCAAATCTCATAAGTCTGTTTGATATAACTTAGTTAATATTACACTTTGTCATGGAGTTGGAAGAGGGTGTTAGTGACGCATAGTCTGTGAAGCATACAGAGCATGAGGATGACCTCATCTTCATTTTAAGGACGTCTGCAAGAGAGATATGAAGTCAATGTCTGTACGCTCTGAGATAGGAAGAGGTCACAAATGATTACTTATGCTGAAAACAAATACTACACAAGGAGATGGAGTGACGGGGAGAGAAGCTGGAACTTGTCACCCAAGAAAAGTGAGCTCAAAGAAAGGGAAAGTCAGTAGTGCCAGTGGAGAGCTTCTTCAAATGCAGTCACTGCGTGCAAGGCTGTCATTCCTGTGTGGGCCTGTAGAGTCAGAGCAGATACTTCACGGCTATCAGCAGCTGACACAAAACTTTCCAGGCACAGATCTATGGTCTCTCGAGACGAACAGATGCCTATACCTATCTATATCATGGAGTTGGATAGATATGGCATAGTGAGTGAGGAGTGGATAGGTGTTCCATTGTGTGGTGATTAGTAGATGTACCAATATGTGTGATGGAGGTTGGATAGGTGTGTCATGCATGGGGAGATTGGATAAGTGTTCCATTAGGTGAAGAAAGAAATTGGA
>NC_142936.1:40353153-40373647 GCF_046866305.1 Octopus bimaculoides
GGCAAGACCTTCGTACATTGGGCCTCACCGAGGTGGCCGTTGCCAGTACCGCCTGACTGGCTCCCTTAGGATTTTCGAGTGAGATCGTTGCCAGTGCCCCTGGACTGGCTTGTGCGGGTGGCACATAAAAGACACCATTTCGAGCGTGGCCGTTTTCGTGCGGGTGACACGTAAAAGCACCCACTACACTCTCTGAGTGGTTGGCGTTAGGAAGGGCATCCAGCTGTAGAAACTCTGCCAAATTAGATTGGAGCCTGGTGTTGCCATCCAGTTTCACCAGTCCTCAGTCAAATCGTCCAACCCATGCTAGCATGGAAAGCGGACGTTAAACGATGATGATGATGATATATATATATATATATATATATATATATTCACCCAGACTGGAGCGAACACGTTACAATGAAGTAGAGAAATTTGAAAAGACAACACGAAACCAGTTATTTCTCAAACTATAATGTTTATATACCAAAAAGATTTTATAACATTTTTCTAACATTTTTCTGACATAATTTAAATATATACTTTAACCATGTAACACAAGCCTTCTGTAGTTTTTTCACTCTTATTATCTTTTATACATCCAACCATGTGCTTTCACATACCAACTTTCTCACACACACACATATATATATATATATATATATATATATATATATATATATATATATATATGTCTTTTTAGATCATCTTCCGTGAACACTGCCTGTGACCTTATACCCCACCGCCTATCGACCTTATAGCGCATAAAGATTGGGTAGTATATGAAGGTTGTAGGTACTGTTTTTGTTTATGAACTCTGCCAAATGCAATCTTTCTTTTCAGGTTCACGACACTGCTTACCCCCATCCCAGGGTCACATGGGCCCACTCCTCCCACACTGTCAGGATTAACACTCTCAACGTCGGCACGCTGAAAGGTAGGTCTGGAGAGATTGTTGAGATGCTTGAACGGTGATGCGTAGATCTGTGCTGCATCCAAGAAGTAAGGTGGAGAGGAAGTTCTGCGAGGTTCCTCACAGGCAAAGAACACAGGTACAAGTTTTTCTGGGCAGGGAACACTGACGGAGTCGGGGGCGTAGGAATACTTCTAGCAGAGAAATGGGTTGATAAGGTAATCGAGGTAGTTAGAGTATGTGACAGAGTACTTAAGATTAGACTAGCGCTTCATCATAGGCTAGCTACTGTCATCTCAGCCTATGCCCCTCAACCCGGGCTCCCGGATGGGCTGAAAGACCAATTCTATGACACCCTCTTGCAAACTACCTCGTCGACAAGAGACAGAGACCTTCTCTTTGTGGCTGGTGACTTTAATGGTCATGTCGGACGTCGTGCTGGAGGCTTCCATGGCATACATGGAGGCTATGGCTTCGGTTCCCGCAACGAGGAGGGAACCAGACTGCTGGAGTTCTGTGATGCAACCGATCTTATGGTTTGCAATACTAACTTCAGGAAACCTGCCTGTCACCTAGTCACTTACCAATCCGGCAGACACTCTAGCGAAATCAATTAAATCCTCGCCAGAACTAGAGAAAGAGGGAGGCTTATAAATGCCAAAACCCTCCCTGGCGAAGAATGTACACCCCCAACACAGATTAGTAGTTAGCGACTTCGAGATCAAGGCAATATGGGTGCCCAGAAGTAGACCGGCCTGGGGGAGAAGGGTATGGAAACTTAAAGACCCTGCAAATGGACAGAGATTTAGAGACAAGTTACTTGAAGCCTTTGACAAAATAGAAGGGGATATAGCATCATACAACGTGGAAGACAATTGGAGATTTCTGCGGGACAACCTGTTGAGAGCCACAGACCAGATCTGTGGCTGGTGTAAAGTCCCCTCTCGACCCAGAGTAACGTGGTGCTGGAACAAGGATGTAGACGGGGCTATTAGACAAAAGAAACAGGCTTGGAAGGACTGGAAGAACGGTGGTAGCAGGGAATTGTACCAATCTGCCAGAAGGGAAGCTAGGCGACAGGTTTATTTAGCCAGAGGGGAAGCAGATAAGAAAAGATTTGCCAATGTTCTGTGCCGTGAGGACCAAAGACTCGAGGTATTTCGTGTTGCAAGACAGTGTAGGAGAGAGAATAGTGATGTTGTAGGAGAGAAATGTGTTCGCATGGATGATGGTACGCTTGCACTAAATGAGGCTGCAAAGAAAGAGGTCTGGAGATGCCACTATGATAGATTGCTTAATAAAGAGGATGAATGGGAGAAAGAGAGCCTGCCGTATGTCGACCCAACAGAGGGACCAGCTATCCGAGTTGACAGTACCAGGGTAGATAAAGCAATTAAGAGTATGAAGACAGGGAAAGCCCCCGGCCCATCAGGAATCACTGCAGAGATGCTCAAAATATCTGGCAGTGTTGGCTACAGCCTAGTCACCCGTATTACGAACCAGGTGATACACGAAGGAGTCATACCCAATGACTGGTGTAGCAGCACCATAGTAAACTGCTACAAAGGTAAAGGTGACGCTTTAGATACTAATAATTACAGAGGCATCAAGCTGTTAGATCAGGTTATGAAAGTTACGGAGAGGGTCATAGCCCAACTAATTAGGGAGCAAATCAATTTAGATGAGATGCAGTTTGGGTTCGTGCCAGGTAAAAGCACCACTGATGCCATATTTCTAGTGAGACAGCTGCAGGGGAAATATCTAGCCAAGGATAAACCTCTGTACCTGTTGACATGGAGAAAGCCTTTGACAGGGTCCCCCGATCCCTTATCTGGTGGTCAATGAGGAAACTTGGGATAGAAGAATGGTTAGTGAGAGCTGTGCGATCCATGTACAGAGATGCTGTCAGTAAGGTGAAGGTTGGAAATGAATACAGTAATGAATTCCGGGTAGGGGTCCACCAAGGTTCCGTCCTCAGCCCCCTCCTATTTATCATAGTCCTCCAGGTGATCACAGAGGAATTCAAGACAGGCCTTAGAGTCAACCTAGCAAAAACCAAAATCCTAATAAGTAGGAAGGTAGATAAAACACACACCCCTTCAGGTAGATGGCCCTGCTCAGTATGTAGAAAAGGAGTAGGTAGTAACTCTATAAGATGTACCCGGTGCAAGCTATGGACACATAAGAGGTGCAGCAATATCAAAGGCAGATTAACTACAAAGTTAGTTTTTGTATGTGGCAGATGTTCAGGTGCAATAAACACTGTAAACAAACAGGAAACAACTTCTATCTCATTCCATGGAGAAAAACTAGAGGTAGTTGATAGCTTCCGCTATCTGGGTGACCAAGTTAGTAGTGGGGGTGGGTGCGCTGAAAGTGTAACTGCTAGAATAAGAATAGCCTGGGCCAAGTTTAGAGAGCTCTTACCTCTGCTGGCGACAAAGGGACTCTCACTCAGGGTAAAAGGCAGACTGTATGACGCATGTGTACGAACAGCCATGCTACATGGCAGTGAAACATGGGCTGTAACTGCTGAGGACATGCGTAAGCTCGCAAGGAATGAAGCCAGTATGCTCCGCTGGATGTGTAATGTAAATGTGCATACCCGTCAGAGTGTAAGTATCTTGAGAGAAAAGCTGAACATAAGAAGCGTCAGTAGTGGTGTGCAAGAGAGACAATTGCGCTGGTTTGGACATGTGGTGAGAATGAATGAGGATAGCTGCGTGAAAAAGTGCCACTCCCTAACAGTTGAGGGAACCCGTGGAAGAGGTAGACCCAGGAAGACCTGGGCTGAGGTGGTGAGGCAAGACCTTCGAACATTGGGCCTCACCGAGGCGATGACTACTGACCGAGACCTTTGGAAATGTGCTGTGCGTGAGAAGACCCGGCAAGCCAAGTAAGATCGTTGCCAGTGCCCCTGGACTGGCTCTTGTGCGGGTGGCACATAAAAGACACCATTTCGAGCGTGGCCATTTTCGTGCGGGTGACACGTAAAAGCACCCACTACACTCTCTGAGTGGTTGGCGTTAGGAAGGGCATCCAGCTGTAGAAACTCTGCCAAATTAGATTGGAGCCTGGTGTAGCCATCCGGTTGCACCAGTCCTCAGTCAAATCGTCCAACCCATGCTAGCATGGAAAGCGGACGTTAAACAATGATGATGATGATGATATATATATATATATATATATATATATATATATATATATAGGAGTGGCTGTGTGGTAAGTAGCTCGCTTACCAACAACATGGTTCTGGGTTCAGTCCCATTGCGTGGCACCTTGGGCAAGTGTCTTCTATTATAGCCTCAGGTTGATCAAAGCCTTGTGAGTGGATTTGGTAGACAGAAACTGTAAGAAGCCCGTCATATATATGTATATATATATATGTATGTGTGTGTATGTTTGTGTGTCTGTATTTGTCCCCCCAACATGGCTTGACAACCAATGCTAATGTGTTTACGTCCCTGTAACAGTCATTAGACTGCAAGGCCATGCTGGGGCACCACCTTGAAGAACTTTTTGACAAATAAATCGACCCCAGTACTTATTTTTTTTTAAGCTTGGTACTTATTCTATCAGTTTTTTTTTTTTTACCAAACTGCCAAGTTACAGAGACATAAACACACCAACACTGATTGCCAAACACAGACAGACAGACACACGCACACACACACACATATATATGTATGTATGTATGTATGTATGTAAATATATATATGTATATATATATATATATATATATATATATATATATATATATATATATAAATATATATATATATATATATATATATATATAGGGAGAATTCATGAAAAAACAACTGATGAAGACAGGTGGTGTAGACAACAAATAGATGTATTAGTATAATGCTCGGGAATAGAGAAAGTCTTTAACGTTTCAAGCCTATGCTCTTCAACTGAAAGGAACACAGAAACAAAGAAAGAGAGAAAAAAATGTGTGTAGTGGTCAGCGATCTATCATGGCGAATATGTATATATAGATATGTACATATATATACAATGGGCTTCTTTCATTTTCTGTCTATGAAACCCACTCATAACGCTTTAATCTACCCAAGGCTATTGTAGAAGAAATTTGTCTGAGGTGCTGCACAATGGGACTGAAGCCAGAGCCATGTAGTTGGGAAGCTGGCTTCTTACAACATTGTTACATCTGTGCCTATTGAGAATTTCTTAATTCTTTCACAAGACACATGAAGCTAAATAAAATTTCTGTCATCCATACATACATGTTTGTCCTTAAAAGGTGTTGGTGCCACATAAAATACATCCATACCAGTATTTCATAAATGTACACATGTCAGTGGCACATAAAAAGTACCCAGCACACTCTGTAAAGTGGTTGGCATTAGGAAGGGCACCCAGCCATTGCGACCAGGCCACAACAGACAATTGGAGTTTGAATTGGTTCTGGCTGGCCAGCTCCTGTGAAACCATCCAACCCATGCCAACAAGGAAAACAGATGTTAGACAATGATGATGATGATTATTATTATTTCCTCAGAGCAAGGATTAAATATTCTTAGTGGTGAATA
Source organism: Octopus bimaculoides (assembly GCF_046866305.1). Taxonomy (NCBI): domain Eukaryota; kingdom Metazoa; phylum Mollusca; class Cephalopoda; order Octopoda; family Octopodidae; genus Octopus; species Octopus bimaculoides. The sequence goes on from NC_142936.1 coordinate 40,358,605, forward strand.
TGAATGAAAACCATATTTACAGGAGATATGAAAAAGTATTGTAGAAGCAGAAAAATATCAGTTCAATGTTTTGGAGGATAATTAATATAATTACAGGAATGGCCATGAAATTTAATTATGCCATCAAAGGGTTAAGTAGCAGTAATAAGACAACAAAAACTGATAAATTTGTGTGTTTAAGTATTGGGAAAATGGCTGCAAAACTGTCTTTACACTAAATAGTTGTTGGTGTTGTTTTAATTCACAACCTTACCAAAATAATCCCAAGCAAGCATAAGGCATATTTAAATGAAGGTACAAGACCTAGTGATTAGGGTGTTTGGTTCATGATCATAAGATCCTTAGAGTCATTTTATCATTTTGGGCTCAATAAGTACCTGTCAAGTACTGGGATCAAAGTAATCAACTTGTCTCCTCCTGTTATTATTAATATTGATATTAATATTATTATTATTATTGAGTGAGAGAGCAGCACATGCCATCAAAGTGACACTGGGATACAAATATATGAAGACTGATATCCCCATCATGACAACTCATCTGATAAGGGTACAACCATAAGTGCACAACATGGTAATCTCATATCAAGATAAACAACACATGACCTTGCAGATGGGACCCACTCAGAAGTTTTTCAGGTTGAGTAGCCTCTCCTGCTCAAAATGTCCCTGAATAAGGGTTGTTTAAGGATGTTGAACAAAACACCCTGATTCCAGAAGGGAACTATTCAAACCCCAAAGAATTCCTCTCAACACATGGCTATGATGCTCCCCCACTACTTCTGCTCGTGATCAGAGATGCACATATCGTCAGCTACCAAGGGACATGCTCAACTGGTTATGGTTAAACAACTGACAATCAGATCTGTGGTATTGAGCTGAATATTTGCTGTAACCCAGCTTTTATACCTATTATTATTATTATTATTATTATTATTATTATTATTGTTCAGTAGTTTTATTTTTATAACATGCTTTCACTTCACTACCGAGCGCAGCTCTGTGCGCCTTGGGTATGTGCTGTGGTTTGCTGTGGTGCTCTTATGGTAACTGTATTGAAAGTGTTTTGCGTAGGATGTGTGCAGTGCCCAGTAGTGTAATTTTCTGTATGTTATATATATTTGTAAGTCCTGGTGTTTTTGTTATGTATTTGTCTGAATATTTTTTTATTATATCTAAGATCATTATTATTATTATTATTATTATTATCATTATTATTATTATTATTATCTTCTTTTTACTTGCTTCGGCCATTGGACTGCAGCCATGCTGGGGCACCATGTCAAGCGATTTAGTCAAACAAATCAACAGCAATACTTCTTTCTTTTTAAATCTGGTACTTATTCTATCAGACTCTTTTGCCAAACAGCTAATCTATGGGGATGTAAGCAAACCAACACCAGTTGTCAAACAATGAGATAAGAACAAGCACAAAGACATACTCACACACATGTGTGCAAAAAAATGGGCTTCCACACAGTTTCTGTCTACCAGAGTCACTCACAAAGCATTGGTTGACCCAGGCTTGTAGTAGTAGACACTAGCCCAAGATACTGCACAATGGGGCTGAATCCAAAACCGTGTGGTTGTTATGTGCCTGCACATATAGATAATGTTACTATTATAGATTACTGTGTTTTGTTTCTCAGCACCATCATTTAGTTAGTGTATTAAGCTAGCATTACTAAAAATAAAACATTTCTTAGCTAAGAAATAAACAGTACCTCATTTGGAGCGTAAACAAAAATGTGTTTATTATTTTGAAAGTTTTCCAAAGTGTAATTTGTAATTAATGAATAGAGATCTGTGTTTGTCTTGAAGAAAGTTAAATATATATTGCTACATGTAATGACATAGCAGTTAAGATAAATTTTGGAAAGATATTATCATTTCAATTCATCATGTCAAAAGCCAAGTTATTTTTGTAAATTATTGTACATCTACATTATTGTTGGTTTCATTCTAATTGATGCTACTTTAGTTAGTGATTAACAAATATCATCATCATCATCGTTGTCATTGTTGTTGTGGTTGCTCTTGTTGACATCATGATCATGATCATGATGATCATCATCATTTGAAATCTGCTTTTCATGCTGACATAAGCTGGACATTTTGCCAGGAGCTTGCAAACCAGAAGACTGTGCTAAACACCAATCTGCTTTGGCATGATTTCTATAACTGGATGCCCTTCCTAATGCCAGACAATTTACCAAGTGTACTGAGTGCTTTTTATGTGGCACCAGCACCAGTGAGGTCATTAAATAACTTGCAAGACAAGCCCCCTCAACTGAAGCAGGACTAGAATTGATGAAGGTGACTTTGTGCTAGGTCACAAGAGCTTAGAATATAGTTGGGAGATAGAAACAGATGTCTTGTAGCAGAGGAGACACATGGCTATACAAGTGGAAAAAGAGAGGAGAGGTGAGAAAGACAATGGTGAAAATATATGTCAGGGTATACCCTCGGTTACAGGAAGGGGTATGTAAATGTAGTGGTACAGAGAATTAGATAGGATGAGTAGGCAGGTAAAGTTTACAAAATGGTGAACTAGAAGAGATTTTAGTGTTGAAATCAGTTATCACCAAGTCAAAATTGCTTTTTATCCTTTTGGTTTCTATAAAAATGTATCAACCTATGGTGGTTGATTGTCAGAATTGCTAAGGTGTCAGAGAACAACCTTCCAGATCATTGCATTTGAAATCAAATTCCACTTAGATACCTAGAAAGCATCCACAGACCTCATGTGACAAGTATGCCTAAAACTAGGAGAGTTGACAACAGAAAGGGTATCAGGTTGTTAAAAATCCACCTCAACAAATTTTGTTTGAGCCATGCAATCATGGACAAAGAGAGCAGTAGATAATGATGATGATGATGATGATTATATACATATATGCATACACGAAGGCTCAGAATCTAATTTTAAGAATAGACAAATATCTAAAATAAAACTTCTCTTGCAACTCCCAAAATTTGATTCGTCAGAACATGCTCTGAATGCTTGAAAAACTATATTGGACAGACTGAACTTTCACTATGTAGAAGAATGACAGTATATAAATAATGGATTAATAATGAAAAATCAGGAAAATCCTATCAAGTGGACATATAATAATATGTACTGGAATGGAACTGCTAAATTTTAATACATTTCCATTCTACAAATCCTAAAATTCAATCATAGAAGAATAATGGATAAACAAAGAAAACCAATTTGCTATGAAATATCACCCCAGCTTGAACAGTTTATAAATAATTTTTATGAAAGATGATATAAAGAACACAACACATACATTTCAGCATACAATAGTGTACATTTCGAATAAACATACACAGGAATGCACACGCCTGTTCACATACTGGCTGGATATGTACAACATCTTATTAACTTACATATATGTATTGATAGATGGGTGGGCGCCTGTATATCATTGTAAATAGAAGGTATTGTATGTATGTGTATCTCTGTATGTCTTATATGAACTATTAAATCTTTTTACTTATCTGCACACCATCTTTTTCAATCTTGTGTTAGATGACTACATTAATGATGTAAATTCTTTATTAAATGATTCTTGCCTACTAATCTGATACTTTCATTTTTCATCTAACTACAATACTTTGACTTCACTATTAATTCACTTTACTGTATCTGTTTGTTGGTATCCCTTTGGCAATACTACTTAAAAGCCACTTTTCTCAATTTCTTTTCAAAAAATTCTCTTGCAGAAGTGAAAACAGGTTGCAAAGTGATGTAAATATATTTAATATATTTAAATGAAATAACATCTGTTACCTGTCTTCTAATTTATCTAAAGTGGAGGCGCAATGGCCCAGTGGTTAGGGCAGCGGACTCGTGGTCATAGGATTGCGGTTTCGATTCCCAGACCTGGCGTTGTGAGTGCTTATTGAGCGAAAACACCTAAAGCTCCACGAGGCTCCGGCAGGGGATGGTGGTGAACCCTGCTGTACTCTTTCTCTCACTCTTACTTCCTGTTTCTGTTGTGCCTGTAATTCAAAGGGTCAGCCTTGTCACACTGTATCATGCTGAATATCCCCGAGAACTACGTTAAGGGTACACGTGTCTGTGGAGTGCTCAACCACTTGCACGTTAATTTCATGAGCAGGCTGTTCCATTGATCGGATCAACTGGAACCCTCGACGTCGTAAGTGACAGAGTGCCAACAACAACAATTTATCTTAAATGATTTTTAATTTTATTGTGTATTTTCATTTATCTTGTTCATGTATGTATGATTTAAGATTCTATAGAATCTAGGCACATTGATATGTAAGATGCCCGAAATGGCTAGGTACAATAACATACAGTTCACAGTTAGATAAACAAGAATGAAGATATCAAATATTGGTAGGATACTGTTGATACGTAAGTACCAAATCTAATTTAAACTGTAGATCCAGCTCTGTGATTGGTTCTAGGTGTGGCTTAAGTATAAAAAGAGAACATAAATCAGGTCTAAAATTTACAAAAGCTGTTTTGGTAGAATTTTATTGATGTATTCTTAGATTACATCATAACGTATAATCCACCATTTTCAGGTAAAATTTTAAACAGGAAAGATATCAGACAGGTTAGATAATACATTGATTGTGATGAATTCAATCAATGTTATTGGATAAGTGGTATTTTGAAAAATAACATTCGAATTGATAAAATTTAGAAGTGGTTTTAATAGGCATAGCAGAAGCAAAGAGATCAAATGACTATATTATTTCAAATCACTTATTTAAATTAGTTTATAGCTAATCTTGGCTTTGAGAATGCACAGCTCATTAAATCCTACCAGACATCTTGTCAGTTAAGCGAGATACGATTAAAACAAACCTCAAGGCAGCAGAAAGTCATAAAACTGTCATCACCATCCTTGTTATATGTTTGCAATCTCTGTCTATATTCAATAACTCATGAAATATTTGATAATCTATTGTATGACCGCCTGACCCTCCATCATTTGTCTAGCTTTTCTTTATATAACTTTGTTATATTGAAGAAGATAAAGAGAGAGAAAATAGAAAGCTTCTGACAATGTCATCACCAAAGCCTTGTGAGTGGATTTGGTAGATGCAGACTGAAAGAAGCCTGCCATATATGTATGTGTGTATGTATGTGTGTATGTGTGCATGTTTTTGTGCCTGCATTTGTCCCCATCCCCATTTGACAACTGGTGTTGGTTTGTTTATATCCCCATAACTTGGTGGTTTGGCAAAAAGACACCAATAGAATAAGTACCAAGCTTTGAAAAGAAATTGGTCCCTGGGGTCGATTTGTTTGACTAAAAACCCGTCAAGACCATGCCCCAGCATAGCCACAGTCAAATAACTGAAACAAGTAAAAGATAAAAGAAAAAAAATGATAAAAGATATATATATTATCATCATCATTTAGTGTCCATTGTCCATGCTGGTATGGGTTGGACAGTTTAACCAGGGCCGGTATGCTGCACCAGACCCTAGCCTGATTTGGCATGGTCTCTACAACTGGATGCCCTTCCTAACCTCAGCATAGCATATTGTCAAAGGTCTTAGTCATTTGTCAATGCCTCCGTGAAGCCCAGCACTTGGAAGATGCTTTTTATGTGCCACTAGTATGAGTGCTAGGTATGTGACACCAGCATCGACCACAATGCCACCATGAGACCCAATGCTTGAAAGATGCTTTTTATGTGCCACTGTGCCACATGTATTTCCCCACGTGACCGGTGTTCAGCCAAGCCTGACTTTCTTTCTTGGTTTGACTACCATCTGTGTAACATCTGCATTCCACCCGATGCCTGTCATCTCTTATGTCCCTGCCATAAGGCTTCACTTTCACATGCACCAGCTTAATTTAATTCATCCGAAAGACACCTGTTGTTATGTCCTGTTATTTGCATTTGTATTTGTGTACCATTTTTCCATTTTTTTTCCGCTTTCCATGCTAGCATGGGTTGGACGATTTGACTGAGGACTGGTGAACCGGATGGCTGCACCAGGCTCCAATCTGATCTGGCAGAGTTTTTACAGCTGGATTCCCTTCCTAACGCCAACTACTCCGAGAGTGTAGTGGGTGCTTTTAAGTGCCACCGGCATGAGGGCCAGTCACACGGTACTGGCAATGGCCACGCTCAAAATGGTGTTTTTTACGTGCCACCTGCACAGGAGCCAATCCAGCAGCACTAGCAATGACCTCACTCGAATGATTTTCTAACGTGCCACCTGCACAAGTGCCAGTAAGGTGACGATGGTAACGATCATACTCAAATGGTGCTATTTATGGGCCACTAGCACGGAAGCCAGACAGCTGCTCTGGCAATGATCACGCTCGGACAGTGTTGTTTGTGCTCCACTGGCACAGGTGCCAGTCATCGAATATGGTTCAATTACGATTTTGATTTCACTTGCCCCAAACAGGTCTTCACAAGCAGAGCACGGAAGCCAGACAGCTGCTCTGGCAATGATCTAGCTCGGACAGTGCTGTTAGTGCTCTACTGGCACAGATGCCACTCATCAAATATGGTTCAATTACGATTTCGATTTCACTTGCCCCAACAGGTCTTCGCAAGCAGAGTTTAGTGTCCAATGAAGGAGAGGTTGGCATGGGTGCCAGCCGTCAAATTTGGTTCGATTTCGATTTCAAATCCACTTGCCTCAACAGGTCTTTGCAAGCAGAGTTTAGTGTCCAATGGAGTAAAGATACGAATAAGTGAGCTGGCTACACTTCTGGCAGAGGCCTTGGATTTAGGTCACACTTGGCTTGCTGGGTCTTCTCACATACTGCATATTTCCAAAGGTCCCGGTCACTAGTCATTGCTTTGGTGAGGCCTAAAGTTCGAAGGTCATGCTTCACCACCTAATCCCAGGTCTTCCTGGGTCTACCTCTTCCACAGGTTCCCTCAACTGCTAGGGTGTGGCACTTTCTCACACAGCTATCCTCATCCATTCTTGCCACATGTCTATACCAGTGCAATCATCTCTCTTGCACACTACAACTGATGCTTCTTAGGTCTAACTTTTCTCTCAAGGTTCTCTCAAACTCCTAATAAGTAGGAAGGTAGACAAACCACAAACTCCTTCAGGTAGATGGCCCTGCTCGATCTGTAGAAAGAGCGTGGGTAGAAACTCTATAAGATGTACTCTTGCATTTAATCTTGACTCTTTTTGTTTCCAAACAATATTGGTATACAAAATTCATACCCACAGACCTTATGAAAATGATAACAACCAAACAATGTTGAGTAATTTTCTTGTATGAGTACAAACTGGGTTACTCTGTCACAGAAGCTCTACAGAATATCAAACGGGCCTTTGGTAATGGTTTTCTTGACATCAGAACTGTTCAGAATGGTTCCAAAATTCTTGTTCAAGAGATGATAATCTTGAAAATGAACCGAGGGAGAGGTCAAAATCAGTAACTCGGCATAATGGATTAAATGCTTTGGTTGAACAAAATCCGAGAACAACAGTCCAAGAACTTTCATTAGAATTCCAAACATCTTGCACAATACCTGAAAAATTTGGGGAAAGTCAAGAAAATGGTTAGGTGTATTCCATATCAACTAAATGCGATTCAAAAAACAGGTACCTCGAAGTGTGCTCCTTATTGCTTTCTTGACTGGAAAAAGAACCATTTTTGCATCAAATCATTATATGTGATGAAAAATGGATGCTCTTTGACAACAGCAGGAGAACAGGACAGTGATTAGATGCAGGAGAGTCACCTAAACATAACCCAAAATCACCTTTGCACCCTAAAAAGTTAGTGGTCACTGTATGGTGGTCTGTGAAGGGAGTTATTCATTATTCATTTTTGCAACAAGGAAAAATGGTAGCAGCAACATCGTATTGCCAGGAAACTGATTGTATGCATGAGAATTTGAAAAAGAAGCAATCCAAACTAGTGAATAGAGATGGCCCAATTTTGCTCCATGATCATGCGCGTCCTCACACTCCTCAAGCTACGGTCCAAAAGTTGCAAAGCCTGAATTATGAGATTTTGTAGCATCCTCCCTATTCCCTTGATATCTCTCCTACTGATTATCACTTGTTTTAGCATTTTGAGCTTTTCACACGCAATAAATCATTCTTAAATAGGGAAGAGGTAATTGAAGCATTCGGACAGTTCATCACAGGAAAAGATGACATTTTTTTTAAAGATGACATATATGACTTTGAGAAATGTGGAATAAAGGTCATAAATAAACATGGATCATACTTTGATTAAATATATCAGTTCTCTAACACCTCTGAAACATTTTATTGTTACCTTTTATTGTTACCTTTCAAATACAACATTTCATGTGTGATAACCTAAAATATATATGGGGTGCAGTGAATAAATTGTCATCTAAATTACATAAAAATGAAAATAACACTGACATCTCATTTTAACATATATTTACCAAAATTACATTAAAATATTTTGAAATACTAAAGTATAAATTTATTCAATAAAATTGCTATTTGCTTCAACCACGGCCTCCAGATGACTTCGGAATTTCCCGCAACTCTTCTGGATGGTCTACTTAGTTTTGTTGGTCTCTCACTCAACTGTGCCCCACACATAATAATCAAGGGGGTTGCAGTCTGGGGAGTTAGGTGGCCAGATGTTAGGAGTGATGTGATTGCAGATATTGTCTGACAGCCATGACTGTATTCTCTTGCTTGAGAATACCAAATGTCTTCCTGCACTACCTGTCTGATAAGAAATTCAGACACTCCCATGTCCCTGACAATGAACCTGATTGACTTGGAAGGATTGTTGTCAATCATGGTCTGGATCTCACCAACAAATTCAGTTTTTTTCTTATCAAAATGATCATAGTGAGTTTTTCGAGCTGCCATACCTTTGTAATCGTCATTAGACTCATCCAACTCTTTCTGAATCCTTTGCACGGTCCTCAGATTGACACCCAAACACTCTGAAATGTTCGTACTGTTTCCAAATTTCTGGCAGAGTGAATTGCATCATGGTGCTGTTTTTCTCACATACAGTGCCCAACTGACCCTTTAATACTGTGTAGTTGACAAAATCAAAACAATGTGCATGTGGGAAATTAAAAATATAAAGTGTGTGTATATGTATGTGTGTGTGTGTATATATATATACATATGTATATATATACATATGTATATATATATATATATATATATATATATATATATATATATATATATAATGATATGTAATTTTAAGATCCAAAGATCTATGTGTAGGAGGTTAGTAAGCTTTGATAAGTACACAATAGATATAAAAAACAACTTTCATGAACAATAATAATTTATTGGCATAGAAGGTTGTAGGTTTTTCACATTTCAAAATTCAATAACCTGGAAAAATATGCTCTTTTAAAGTTCATGTTTAGCAACTGGTATTGCTATGAATAGGAATAAAAATCCAAATTGAGGGAATGGAACAGGTAAAATCCTGGCTACATATGTTTCTGAGCTAGCAGATCCCCTGATGTCCCCTGATGTTATATTTACTCGATGAGAGATATTCCTCTAGCTACTCATCAGGCTGAAGATACCCTAGTTAAATAAAGGTTACATTGTCATTAAGGTGGACATCAAACAATAATAATGATGATGATGAATCCCAAGTTAACTCGCTGGAGATATAGTTTAAAATGTATCTCCAGTACTCCAGCGAGTTAACTTAGTATTCCTTAATGACAATGTAACCTTAATTTAAAACAAAAGGTATCTTCAGCCTGATGATTAGCCGGTGGAGTACCCCTCAAGTAATTATTACTTCTGAGGTTCTGTTAGCTAGAAAACATATGTAGCCAAGAGTTTACCTGCTCCATTCCTTCAATTTGGATTAATATATATATATATATATATATAGATAGATAGATAGATACATATACAAACATACAAATATGTATCAACTAGCTGACGTACTCGGTAATTCCTGGGAAAGCAGGGCTTATCCCTTGGTTTTGTTCTCATAATTGTTTCGCTAATCCAATAACAATAATACAAAGCATGTAGTCCTTAAAACGGTTTTTGGGCATTTACAGAAAATACCGAACTGTCTTACACTCATCTTGCTTTTAGGAATTCCCAATAAGTTATGAATACCCAAATTGTGAAGTCAGTTATGTAATAACATGAAATTAGTTACCCGATAGTAAGAATTCAAATAAAGTAGTCCTGAAATGGGCTTTAATGTGTTCCTAGAGTATATAGAACATAGGAGGAAATACTAAGGTATGTATAGGAAAATCGTGAAGCATGGTACGTAATAACAGGCTAATCAGATATGAGATAATAACAACTGAAAGTAAATGACTCTGAAAAGGGCTTTTGTGCATTCCCAGAGAATATTTCCCTCGGTGCGCTAGTGTTGGTATATTTGTGAATAAGTAATTAACCGAAATAAGTGGATCTATTGTTTAGGAAAATACTATTTACTTGTTTAAAGGGTTGTACTGGATAAATTGCGAAAATAACTCTAACAGTTCAAATACTAAGAAATAAGCATGCTCAATTTTATTTTTACCAAATAATTTAGGAAAATGAATGGGTTATTTCCATTGGCTATATATAAGGGTCCCTTCTAGGGGTGAATGGGTTATTTCCCTTGGTTTTTAAAATAAAATATATTAGATATATATAAGGATCCCTTCCAGGGACCCTATTATCGATTTATTTCAACAATCTGAGTATACCTTGAGATTTCCAGACATGAGTTCTACTCACGTGTCCTGTTTCTTCAAAATCGATAAAATGATGTAGGATGAGTTAGCTAACAACTCCACAAACAGAGTCACAGACAGAATTTCCCACATATGTAGTAGATTAAATGTAACAAGGCTGCTTTATCTGTTTCATTTTGTGTGGAATCACCAATTAGTTGAAATGTGGCATAGTGGAGATGTTGCAAGTTAGAGAAGAAGCTAAAGAAAGATGTGTGTTGCATAGTTAATGAAATAACAAAATGAAAAGTGACATGTTAGATATTTTAGTGAACCATTACAAAGTTTCACAATGCGACAAATCCAAGTCGGTTTTGGTATAGAAGCTCTTGTAGAAATCTGTTGCTATGTTGTATAGGAGGAGACAAGTAAATCATGCAAAGCTCATGCAATGGTCATGCAAAGTAAGTTGTGTGTGTATGTGTGTGTGAGTGCGTGCGTGTGTGCGTGCGTGCGTGTGTGTGTGTGTGTGTGTGTGTGTGTGTGTGTGTATGAAAGTTAAGTCTCTGACTTTCATAATGGCAGAGGTAAACTGTCTGCAAGTAGCAGACATAAAAGAGAAAAAGAGAAGTTACCTCTCAGAAAGCTGTGAAGGAAAAAGAGTGTATGCATGTGTGTTACAACATTGTCTTGGCTATAGAGCACAGTTCATAAAAAGTCAAGTACCCTGAGAAGATAGAAATGTTCATTTGAAAAACAGGTAGGGAAAACCATTACAAGGCAACCGACAAATGTGTGATGCAAGTACATGTTAGATTGTACATGGGAAAGAACAGAACACCATGAAAATATGTATGGCATGTATATATGTGCAAGCATGGCTGTGTGGTAAGAAGCTTGCTTACCAACATCGTTGTTCTGGGTTCAGTCCCACTGTGTGAGACCTTGGGACAAATGCCTTCTACTATAGCCTTAGGTCAATCAAAGCCTTGTGAGTGGATTTGGTTGATGGAAACTGAAAGAAGACCGTCTATGAGTGTGTCTTTGTGTCCTGTGTGTTCCCCACCACTGCTTGGCAACCGGTGTTGGTGTGCTTATGTCCTCATAACTTACTGGTTTGGCAAAAAGAGACAGATAGAATTAGTACTAGGCTTTAAAAAAATGAGTCCTGGAGTTGATTTGTTCGACTAAAATCCTTCAACGTGGTGCCCAGGCATGGCTGCAGTCAAATGACTGAAACAAATAAAAGAATGTGAATTAAATGTAGTCTGAAAGAGGGTCTGCAGGTTATGAATAAGGCATTAAAGTTGAGCATAAACATATTGCAAGGTTACTAGCAAAAAATCTCGTTGACAAAATGAAATGCAAAATTTAGCAGTTGTTAGGAAAAGCTGAATGCTTATGAAAAAGAGCATACAATAAGAGCAGAGAACATGTTGATAAGTATGGCGTTGCATATAATAAAGAGCATATGTGTTCTTGACAAAATTAAAGTGGATGCATGTGTAAACAAAGTAAAAACTTAAAATGCAAGTTTGTAAGGCATGCATTGCAAATAAATGAATGAAAGAAAGCCAAACGCTCTAATATATTAAGAATTTGTTGCTGGGAAACTGTTCCTGAAATTGAAACTTATAAGTACATGCCAAGTATGTGGCTAGTTACTGCTGATGATCTAGAATTTACTGTGAAAGAACATGAAACAGCCAATATAGTCTATGCCTTTTGGTATTTGTTATCTACATGAGATGATTTCTCAGGACACTCTTTGCAGTCCAAGGTGTTCAAAACAATGCATCCAATTTAGGCTGCATGTGCTAAGTTATTCATGCATGCACACACACACACACACACACACATACACACACGCACGCACACACACACACACACACATACAGGCATGCACACACACACGCACCTACACACACACACACACACACACTAAAGTCTGAGAAAGGATGCATGGACTAACATGCAGTTTACCAGTGTTAAAATTTGAAAGTACATTGTACTAAAAAGATTGAAATTAAATCATAGGAAGTAATGGCGATCTATTATACTCTTGTACATTAGTTGAATTATTATTGGTAGAGTCAAATGGTTCATCTCAGAAAAAGAATTCACTTGTATAACCTGGGTGAATCCATAGGAACAACACCATCACTACCTTTTAGTTCTTTCTCTATAGTTCAATAATCCCTTTAGCATTAAGATTAGTCTGTTAAATATAATGCTTATTTACTCTCGTAGCTTCATAATTTTGTTGATGTGATTGCTTATCTTTGGATTGATATTGTTGTGCAGATGAGAGAGGCCAGATTTGGTCAGTTTGAACATAGAACAGGTATAATATTTGGGCTGGATGTGGCTGGTTTAAATGCTAAAGGGTTAATCAAGCAGGATTATTGCATTGCTCACATGTAATTGTGTTGGCTGTCATGCATTGACCAAATTGCCTTCTTAGTTGTGTTTGTTGCTGGGTATAATATGTTGGAACAGTGTACTCCAGTTGTTATTTCTGAAATATTCAACACATCACTAAAAGGTACTTTACTACTAGCTGCTTGTGAATGTGGCACAATGAAAGAGTTTTTTTATATTGTTTTTTATAAAATTCTCGCATGTCAATGTTGTCATTTCTAGTTTCTATCGCAACTTACTTTCATCTTTTTAGGACAATTTACTTCCCCTTTTTTATGACAGTAAACTGCATATTGACCAGATGTATGCTGTCTTGTTAAAGAAATAATGTGGTGGTAGATAAATGACATTTCAGGAAGTTTATTGAACCATTTCAAAAATTTCTCAATTGTGAAAAGTTGGGGTTCACTTTTGATAGAAAATCTTTTGTCAATGCTTGTAGAAGTTACTCTGGTGTATAGGAAGAGATAGAGGAGCACTCCATCGGATACAACGACGAGGGTCCCAGCTGATACGATCAATGGAACAGCTTGCACGTGAAATCAACGTGCAAGTGACTGAGCAATCCACAGACACATGTACCCCTAACGTAGTTCTCAGGGAGATTCAGCGTGACAGAGAGTGTGACAAGGCCAGCCCTTTGAAATACAGGTACTACTCATTTTTGCCAGCTGAGTGGACTGGAGCAACGCGAAATAAAATGTCTTGATCAAAGACACAACACGTCACCGCAAATCAAACTCACGCCCTAATCACTAAGCCATGTGAGATAAGTAAGTCATGTAAAGCTCATATGAAGTCAGTTGCTAGTGTGTGACTGTCGGTGTGTGAAGCTAAGTTTCTGATTTCCATGATGGCAAAAGTAAAAGAGGAAAAGAAAAGTTAGCACTCTGAAAGATGTGAGAGAAAAGAAAATGTTTTTTCCATTGGTATCTCAAATTAATTGTTGTACAAAAGTTAAATGGAAGTGAATGGGTTTATCTGGAACGAACTCTTGACTCACCTCAGATGGTAACAAATTATCAAATTTGTTACCATCTGAGGCTGAGCTAATAAATTCTCATGGAATGTACTGAGAACAATGGAAATATGCTTAATGACCATGCTGGTTATAAATTCAGTGTATCTCCTATCTCTCTCTCTCTCTCAAACACACACACACACACACAGATTTTACTCGCATAAATGACAGATGAGAGTTTCGCAATTTCTTGCCAAATTATATGCAAAGATGATTTGTTTATAGTCATCAGATGCTTTTGCTTGTTTGTTGCTGGATATCTAACTTGATTATTCCATCAAATTGACATTGCTTTTAAAAGTGTATGGAATATCACATGTATGTACATATATATATTATGCATGTATGTATATATATATATATATATATATATATATATATAGTTTTAGGGAAAATAACCAATTTTCAAGAACTCATCGATGAAAATCCACTATCACATATTTTGTCCCTAATAATATTATTATATATATATATATGAATATATATATATGAATATATATATATATATATATGAATATATATATATATATATGAATATATATATATATATATATATATATATATATGAATATATATATATATATATATATGAATATATATATATGAATATATATATATATATATATATATGAATATATATATATATATATATATATATGAATATATATATATATATATATATGTATATATGAATATATATATATATATATGAATATATATATATATATATATATATATGAATATATATATATATATATATTCATATATATATATATATATATATATATTCATATATATATATATATATATATATATGAATATATATATATATATATATGAATATATATATATATATATATGAATATATATATATATATATATGAATATATATATATGAATATATATATATATATATATGAATATATATATATGAATATATATATATATATATATATATA